>NC_057799.1:360042185-360225685 GCF_018294505.1 Triticum aestivum
ACTCCATCGTTGGTGGCCTCTGCCATACACATCACCTCTCTATGATGAAGCCATGCACACTTAAATTACATCCGCCACAGAGGACCCCGCGACACACACACACATGCACACGCACACACACACACACGCACGCACCCCCCCCCCACACACACACTAAGACTCCATCTCTCTCTCTCCTCTCTCTCTCTCACACACACACCCCACACACACACTAAGACTCCATCTCACACACACATGCTCTAGGGGGAGCATTTGTTCCTACCACCCTTCATCCAACCTTACCCGTATGATAAACAATCACCTTTATTTACTTGCATAACATGGACAAAATTCCACTTTACTTTAGTAGTCAGCAAACTTATCATCTATACCCTTAAAAAACGAGTTGGCGGTGATGGTGTGCCTGCCATCTTGTAATACAGACCGTATGATCTATATCTGAGGATAGATAGCAAACTATGATAATTTTACAAAAGATACCCGCACATCTCTCCACATCATTATCTCCCGCAACCTCATTGCTCAGCAATTAAAAAAGGAATAAGTCTCTGGAACAATCTAGCATGCATGGTGGCCGCTGCCGCCTGCCGGCGCCGTCCATCCCCATGCCCCCGCCCATTCCGACCACCAGTCACCACCACGCTCCACTCCTCCTCGCCTTATCTCTCATCTTTCATTTTTTCGATGACATTCTCGAGATACCAGTTTTCCGATAAAATTCTTGAGATATCATTAGTTTTTACACATGGGATTACTCCTGCATGGGTCAATCACAATAGGTGTTCTGTAAAAAAATGCATATTGATGTTCCGTGCAATGCACGAGAATCTTGCTTGTAATTATATAACACAAATCATGAGCAGGAAGTGACATTTTTTTGACACAACCACGTTAACATGGCCACGTAAATCACTAGCTAAAGTAAATACCATTATACTTATATCCCGATGCAAAAGGTTGAGTACATGTTCGAAGAGTAGAGTCGCACACACGCACTCAGTCTCTCAGAATCTCTCTCACACACACACCAGTTACGTGATGCCCACTTAAGCAGACACGTATGTTACAATTTGTGCACCCGCGGGTACACGTGATGCTGCGCATTTATTTAAGCTGGAAGGCGAACCCAAACAGTAGCTGCATTCATTCCCCTCCCGCCGCCTCTTCTCTGGTCGCCGTCGCCCGGTAGCCATGGGCCGGCCGAAGGTAACAACATACGCCATACTCCCGCCGGAGCGGCACTTTAATATGGAAATTTTAGTGGTCATGCATGCATCTTTTTGTGCTAGCACTCCTATATAAGGGTTGACCAGTTGCTTCCCGCGGACGTGCGCGGGCGGTGGAAGAGGAAGGAGAAGGGAAGCGGGCTGTGGAGTAACGTTTTTTACCACAATTTTTTAGGAAACTGAGTGCAATAATTGAGTCATTTTGCAAACTACCAGTACTACACCTGAAACGGTTCAAAACCTATACTCCCTTGCCAGCGCGCGCTTCCCGCGTGAAACGGTCAGCGTCACCCTGGAGCGTCAGTGCCGCATTAATGCCCGGCCAGAGCGGAGGCGACCTCTCACTGGCGCCGGCTTTGAAGTGGCGCGACGGCCGAGAGAGCGCCGCTTCCCGGTGCACGCGACTGCTCCGCGTCGAGACTGGCCATAGGCCCTGTTTGGATCCATGGGTTAGAGTTAGTTTGAGCTAGTTGGGGCTCAAATAGCCCTAAAGTATCCAAGCATGAGGGTTTAAATTGAAGCAAGTTGCATCGAACCCACCAAAAAAAACTATCCGACCCAAGAGGTGCTAACTGGAGATAGTTCTCATTGGGACCACTGAAAAATCACTTTTCTCTCTCCATGAAGTGCATTTATTGTCAATCTAACCCTGTCACCCAAACAACTCTTTGGCTACAGTTAGTTCAGGGTTAGTCATGAGTTAGTCTAACCTCTAGCTAAGTTAGAGTATCAAACAGGAGCAGTATAGGACATGCAAGTTGCTCAAAGCATACAGGCAAATTCGTACGTGAAAGGATTTTTTTTCTTTTTGAAAACGGAACGTGAAAGGAATTTTTTTTAGAATGCTCTTGGCATGTCGCTAACATGTGATAGTTAACCGACCTCAATAGACGGCAGAAACGCCAGCCCGCCGCACTTTGATAGAGACAAGGAGGGAGAAGCGATACAGGCTGCTGGATTACTAGAGATAGGTGTCGCACGGAAGCCAAGAAATATGGTGATAGCGTGGGTTAGCCATGTACTAGTATGATGTAACTACACTGGGCTGTCGTGTTTCGTACTCTTCCAGTCCACTGTGGAGATGATTGGTTAATTTTATATTGCTGAATAATATTAAATATTATGAGTGCAGACGCTCCACCACGAGGTTCCTTGCTCCTTCTCGGTCGTCCGGAATCTATGTTCTTCCACTCTATTTTTTTACGTGAGCTTTGTTCATCCTTTTGCCAACATGCGAGACATCTAGCATCAAGGTGCACGTGTTATGCAAGGATCGTTCCATCTATATGAAGAACACGTGGGACTGGAACTACGAGACGGACATGTACCCAGGAGTGGACGTACGAACCTGAGTAATGTAGCGCAGTAAGTGAAGTAGAAAGGCACAAATGGTATGAACATGCGTGGCATATAGGGTGTGTTTGGTTGCGTTCTCGTCTCGGCATAGTTGTTCCCTCTTCATGCATGCTCAACTCAACACCCCTCTTCATGCATGCTTCTAGTGTATTTGTGCTAAACTAGTGTGGACTCATGCACCCTCCATACACTCACCAAACACCCAAAAGTAGGTCGAGAAGGGAACTCTTGGGCGGCATTTGTCTCTTACTATGTACTACCACTAAATGTTGTACGTGCAATGCACGGTGATGTTATGGAGTACGTGCCTAAGTACTCTACTACTACTATATTAGTTGGAGGCACATATTAACTTTTATATTTGTTTACGTGTATGCCCCGAGACCTTCCAACTAGACGTGTCTTTCTCTCTAGGTCGCACTTTGTATCGTTCATACCACTAAGTACTACTACGTGTGGTCTCCGACCCAGAAGTGGAAGAAGTGGAGACGCTCTACCACGCTGTTTTTTACGCTGGGCTCTACCACGCTGTTCATGTCCCACTCCTTTCGCTGACGTGTGGGACATCCAGCACGTGCCGTGTTTGGCACCCTTCGTCATAAGAGTTGAAACGCTAGCATTCATCAGAAATAAAAAATAATTATAAAATCGGCAGTGATACTATTTTTTTGCGAACCAATCAGCAGTGATACTATACCACGCGGTTTCCTTGCTCCTCGATATCGGGAAGAATACTTTTCCGTTCGCCAACATGTGGGACGTCGACCATCCTGGTCCACTTGCCATGCACGCAGAACTCCAAGGGAGAGTCACCCAGGTCGTCGCGCCGCAGTAACAATGACTAATGAGCCGTCAAATCACAGGCCCACTTCCCACTTTGAAGTTGCTCGGACGAAGGAACCATCATGACTTCGTTGAATTCCGCTTCTTGAAGAAAACTACTGTACCAGCGGTACTGCTAGCTACAGTAGTTACTCCAACAGAGGCCTCCTTTCATTCATAGGATAGGAATATGAAAATCATAGGAAGTGAGATGACATGCATCTCAATTCCTATAGAGAAAGAGATGCCATTTGATGCTTAGGATAGGAATTTTTCCATTTAGTCTAGGCTAATGTACTGGTAATTTGCTCTAAAAACTACAGTAGTAACTAGTAGTATTGGTACATGCTTGTACTCAGACACAGACACACACACTAACTACTAGTACTACTACTTCTCACATGCTGGCCAAACGCCGTCGTTGTCCTTCCCGGCTTTGTCGGCGACACCCCACCGTGCTTGGATCTCCGCCGACCTCTCCGCAGCAGCGCGTGCGTCCTTTTCTTTCTTGCGGCGGTGGGCCTCTCTTTTCTTGAGTGCTTTCTGACTTTTCCGCTCCCTCTGTGCGGCTTTGCCCGCCTCTTGCTCTACCGCCCATTCGGCCTTGGCATCTTCAAATTCCTCCCACATAGTTGTGAGGTCGCGAGCGGCGATGAACTCGGCACGGCGGGATGACATCACTTCCCTACCATTTTGTGTGCGGTCATGGGCGGCGAGGAACTCGGCGCGGCGGGATGCCATCGCTGCCTTACCGGTCCGTGTGCGGCGCGGTGGCATGAACGACGCTTGGTGAGTGCTCTGGGGTGGAGTGGCCGGACAACCGTATGGTGCATTGGTTTGTCAAGAGCACAAGGACAGAAGACGAAGCAAATTTGGATTCCCCTTCAATCCTGGTCATTTATTACCGAGTAAAATGCATTGGCGGTCATTGAACTTGTCTTGATAGCTCACTTTGATCATTGTATACGAGATATGGTGATTATACGATCACTGGCTCAGCGTATAGCTCCGTATTTGTCTGGTTGACCAGTCAAACAGTCCGCATGCGCCTCATCAGCTCGTGTTCTTTATCTATCTATGCGGGCCTACCTGTCAATGGAGAAAGAAATACTGTAAAAACCAAAATTATGCGTATGTGGGGAATCAAACCATGGACTCGTCGCTGCAACGCACCCTCGTCAGCCAAATGAAAATGAAATACTTCGCGTCAGACACTCACGCTCACGCTGTCAAAGCATGCTAATGCATGCACGTCGCCCTCTAAATCAAAGTCCCGCTCATGGCGCAACGCAAACAGCGAGCCCATCACCCGCGCGCCCCGGCGGTGCCTGATATTACTATTTAGACGTTTGATGGAGGCCTACGCGAACGCCGAGCATGTATTCACCTGGCTCAACACCAACGGTCATACTCGGACCGCCTTGCTCATGTATATCGTCCATCACAACGACAATCTATAAAACAGCCTAAGCTAGAGAGGGTACTATGGTAGTATGGTACGGAGTATGTACTATCGTGAGCGACCGATCTTAGTGCCACTGCACACCGAAACCCCTTCCATCGCTAGCGCGCGCTTCCCGCCTGAAACGGTCACCGTCTCTCCAGAATGTCAATGCCGCATTCACCGGACTTAACTGCAGGTGCAATTGGTGTGTCACTGACATGCGGGCCAGATGCCCATTGGGCCGACATGTCAGTAACCCAAACGCATCTGCAGTTAAGTCACTGAAGCAGCGTCCGCATTCACGCCCGACGAACCTACTCTGGCGCCAGTTGTCCATCCGTCTGCCGCGGCTCATTGCCATTCGCCCGCTATATTAACTTGAGCCCTAGCTCCCAGCCATAGCCAAAGACCCACACTTATTCTCCTCCGGTCCCTTCCTTCTGTCGGCACCACTTCAACCATGGCCTCCTGGCACTCCGAAGCTCTCTTGGACGTACTGTCGCAGGAGCAGACGAGGGACATCAGTGGCTCCGCTCCGGGCACGCTCCAAAGCTCTCTTTGACGTACTGTCACAGGAGCAAACGAAGGAGATCGCCGGCACCCCCCCGGCCGCCCTCCGCCGCCACGACCACGAAGCCGGCGCGCATGCGCGGGCGCAGCAGACAGCGAGGAAGAGTAGTACACGGTAGGTCGCCGCCGCTCTGGAGGAGGAGGTTATCGAGGCGGATGAGGAAGAGGCAAAGGCAATGGCCGGCTTTCTCGGGTTCATGACCGGACATGGTGGTCGGGCGTCGGCGATCGTTTAGATTAGGTTTACAGTAGGTTTTAGTACGGTTTGTGCGAAATATGTAATGAATTTCGTCCAGTTTGTAGGAAAAGTTTTCGAAATGTAATGAATTTCATCCGGTTAATTTGAAATTTGCTTTGTTTGCACGAATTTCGTCCGGTTAGTTCATATAGTTGTCGAAAGGTATGCGGGCAGCATCGGATGGCATCCATCAGTGTCCTCGGACAGATGCCAGGGTAAATTTGTGGGCCGGCGCTGGAGATGCCCTTCATGCTATAATCGCTAACAATCCTCCATTATTTGGCAGGGAACAGTTATCCCTCGATCAAAATCAGATCCGCGGTGTTTCGCACTCCTCCCGCGTAAGAGTGTAAACTCTTGCTTACATAAAAATGGAGCAAGTGGACGGCACTGTAGCACGTCATATCACTCGAACTAGCCCGCCTAACGAGCGGGAAAGCACCGCCCTCGTCATTTTGTTCAGGATTTCTATCGATCGATCGCGTGAAAATGTTACGCTTCGCAAGTTCTAAAGGAAAAGGCGGCACACTTACGACTCGTACGCGTCGCAACCCCGACAGTCCGGCTCGCACGCCGCTCACCAGAGGGGACACGCGTTGTCTTGCAGTTTCACTGACATGTGGGACCGTAATTGAATAAACCATCGATAGCCGAAATCTAATCGCTCGGCGGGCGTCGGCTGAGAAGAGAGAAACGGGGGAGGGAGAAGAGATCGTCCGCCTGCCGCGCACGGACTCCAAGAAATATATGGTGATAATCTGAGGTGGGCCATGCTGGAGTCCGGACCGCTTCCGGAGCCCGCTCTCACCGCCCTAGCCCCTCAAGACGCCAGGTGCCCGCCGCATGCATGCATAGCAAGTAGTACTCCTTATGTGGAGGAGAGAGAGGCATTGACAAAGTCAAGGAGTGGGCTCTGCAAGAGCCCGTCTCTACACGTGCTCCTAGGTATAAAAAAATAATTCTAAAAAAGGAATAAAAAACAATTGTGTCTTAAAAAAAGAAAGGTAAAAAACATTTGAGAGGAAATAGATAGAGAGAAAATGAGAAAAAGCTGTAACCTGGGCATTACATGAGGAAGGAGGGAGTGGTGCACATGCCAAGTTCACTAGGCTGCCGTGTTTCACACTCCTCCGTCGTAACAGTGGAGACAACAGCTTTCATCAAAAATAAACAATGAATACTCGTTGCCCGTCCTCTATATCGGAAAGAATACTTTCATTCACCAACATGTGGGACGTCGACCATCCTGGTCCACCTGCCATGCACAAAATTATCCTGTTCTACCCCGGTCGTATCGCAGGCCCAACCTTTCCCACTGTAAGTTGTTCAGACGAAGGAACCATCATGACTTCGTTGAATTCCGCTTCTTCAAGAAAACTTACTGTACCTGCAATACTGCTACCACACGCGAAGACTGGAAGGCACTGTACCATGTCATATCACTGAAACCCACTAGGCCAAACTAGCCCGCCTAGGTCATCTATTTTGGAACGGAGGGAGTATGTCTCTGCACTGCTATGATTTTGTGTTGCACGTTCTTTGTACTTTTGCTACGATTTTCCTACCCTATGAACCAAATGAGGCCTGAATGTATGTCGACTATTGTCTGATCGATCGCTAAGCCTACAATTTTAGGAGCTAGAGCTATTGTTCGATCGACGAGGGATGAGTATAAGCGTACCACGAGCTCATCAGCCCCAACGTTTCTCTTCGGTGAGTGTTTTGCAAGTACTATAGCTCGCACAGTAGCTAGCCTACTAACACCAAGAATCATCAAACAAGCCCTGCTGATATGGTAAACAGTTCAAACTTACATCTAAGCATGCCATATATTACATCAAAAGCTGGTGAGGATACATCTGCTTCCATAACTCGGAGAGGGTTCGCATGATTCATCGCATGATTCACTATCAAACAAAAGTAGCAAGATCCGCACACACAAGACAGTGCACTAGCCCTAAGATGGTTTGATAACACGCATCGTTCTGGTAATTAAACACAGGGCAATGCAAACTACCCTGAAGGATTAGCGCGACCAACTATTTCTTGTCATCGATCTCTCGGGCAATGACCACAGCACGAACAGCGGCATGGGAATCGATTTCTAGGGCGATGTCCACAGGACTGACCGCGACATCGGAATCGATCTCTGGGGCGATGTCCACAGGATGGACAGCGGCATCGGAATTGATCTCCGGGACGATGCCAACAGGACGGGCCACGACATCACAATCATCAAGGACGTCCACTAGCACCTGCACAACCCTAACATATTAGCAAGCACATTGCAAATAATCAAAAACCACAACTATGGTAATAAGCAATTATTTTTTACCTTGTGCAGCTCACCGGGGGATCTCATCCCTCCGGGGGCCATCTCCTCGTCCTCGATGGGGGTCATCACCTTGCCAGGGGAATACTGCTTCTCAACGGCGACTATCTCCTCAAACTTGGTATTGAGCCTCACATAGGTGACAATCAAAGTTCCTGGGGTAGGCACGGTGGGGCCCTTGCTGTTCTTCCAACTTTCTTTGAGGAGTTCGTCCGCCAACGTCCTCAACTCTTTGGCCAGTGCTTGTTTCTTGGAGTTCTTCATCTCCATGGGTTGGCCCGCCAACATGGTCAACTCGTTGGTCGGTGCTCGCTTCCTGGAGATTGCTGTCTCTAGTGGGTTGTCCGCCGGCAACTCTTTGCCTAGTGCTCCAGGATCCATCAATGAACTGACAAACAAAAAGCAATCGAAAGGAAACCACAACCACAATGAAAACGGGAAAAGAATAGGATGTGAGAATCGGTCGGTGCTTCGCAAAAAGAAGATTCTTGGAATGAAAATATAGCAGCATAACTGATTCTCCCACCTTCCTTCGTCGTTACAGAAGAAAAATGGCAGAAGTGAGTAGCCTGGAGTGAGGTTTTCTTCAAGAAAGGGAAGAAAGGGCTTGAACGAGTGTTCCAGTGAAATGATGGTTGCTTCGTCCAGTCCAACTTGGAGGCCACCTTACCACTGCTGGTAAAGGTGCGGGTTTTGTGATATGACGGGTCATGACGACCACACCGGGGTGACAGGTGAGTCTCGACTGTAGCACCTCGCTGTGATTTGGTGGATGGCACGCAGGCCCGGATGCTTTGAAATGTCCCGCATGTAGATAGAGCGGCTAGTCATATAGGAGTGCTCAATATTGTGCACCGCGACCAAGGCGGAGAGGAAAACGAGAGAACTACGTAATTAATGCATGAGTTTAATTAGGGTAGTTTTGTAAAGTATGACATACATTCCTCCAATCGCAAAATGCCTTGGTTCATGAGATTTGAGTTTGAGCCCTATAAACCGGAAGGGAGGGAGTACTGCACACGGTGTAGTCTAGTCACTTGTTGAAATCTCTAGAAAGGCAAATACTCCTTTCCGGTTTACAGGGCTATACTACTCCCTCCGTCTAGGTGTGTAAGTCATCTTACGAAAACCAAATAGTCCCAAAACACTTAGGCGCGGTGCATTAACTTCTACCTTGTTTCTTGTTTCTTGACATATCAACCAATAAGAGATGACAGGTGTGCATGCTTTTAATGACTTGCAATGGCTAGTTCATTGCATGCAATGCTATTAATTAGCAAATAAACATTGGTGACCCCAGGAGGAAACGGTGCTAAGCGCGTGGACCTATGTAGAATGAGTATCAACCAATGGATAATGGAGTTTAATTCTTAAACAATAGCAATTTTGTCTCATGCAAGAGCCTGGCTAGTACTCCAAGGAACCGCACCACGCGAGCGTTCGCAACTGCCACGTTCGGGTTGCGCTTGGCTCTTCGCCTCTTCGGAAGACGAACAATGATGTTACTCCTACTTCTACAGTATCGAATCCACTGCTACATGTCCGTCCACCTCGTGTGGGAGGGATAGCGTGTAGCGAAAGCTTCTACTTACTGCTCCTGCCTTTGCGTCTATGACAGGTGGGCCCAACAGGTGGTTGGCCCTCCTGTCATGCAGCCAAAGGCAGGTGCAGTTAAGGCACCGGAGCTCAGTCCGTGAGGGAGAGGGCGTTGTAGTAATCAAATTTCTCGGTCTTGTACGAGTTGACGCGACACATCAAAGCACTACACTTGATATAAGTCTTTTTACACATTTAAAATGGGCTACTTCGTATGTAGGAGTAGACATATTCTCTTCGTATGTAGTCACTTGTTGCAATCTCTAAAAAGACTTATATTTGGAAACGGAGGGAGTACAACGCATGCATGCATGCCGTGACTTTCCTTTTGGTACTTTCATGTGTTGATTTGATGCACCTTGCCAAATTTTGACTATAAATTTAACTAACCAAATTTTCATGCATGTCACAAAAAATTACCGGGCTGTTTGGATTGTGACTATGTTTGTCTTATGTTGAAACATTATTTTTCCCACACTTGCCACACTTGCCTAACCTGAGTTGCTCAAATTGTTAGACACACTTTGGCTTGCCCAAGGGAATCTTGCCACAATTTTTGTGTCTATGACATGTGGGGTTCACTGCTAATAAAAAAAATCTTGTCTTAGGTGTGGCTTATAAAAAAGACTTATATTTAGGAATGGAGGGAGTAGAAAATATAAATAATAATGCATATTGGGGCAACCCACGTTTCCGCTAATTTTAGCCGTGGGCTTGTTCACAATTTTTATGAGGGGTTGGTTGTTCATTTAATGGAGGGACTTGTACTACCAGACTTGAACGATACAAAGTGCGACTTGGCACACCGTAACACCACTTGGAACAAGCGGGTAGCTATCTCAAAAAACAATCAACAACTAAAAAAACCACGACCTGGCATGTAGTAGTACACAATTTTAAACGATTGTTTTGATGGAGTGAAAAAGGAAAACTACCCCACTACGTATATATAGGCCGGAGCCTCCGCGCTTGCTTGCTAGGGTTGCTCTATTCACACACTCTCATCCTCTCCAGATCTAAACAAGATAGGGGTAGTAACACTGTCTTTCTCCCTTCAAAAAACACTGGCTTTCTATCCTCACCGCTGGTTACAGAGCCGGACGTATCCCCCTCCGCCGGTGAAGGGGAGGAGGGGCATCGTTTAGGCCGTCGTTGACAGTGAGGGAGGAGACCCACTGCCGGCCGCACCGTTATCTCTGGCCGAGCGCCAGCGCGGGAGGTCCTCCGATCCCTTCGTCGTTGCCTGTGGGCGGATCCGGCCTCCCGCCGCCCACCTATCCACATCCCGACGACCTTCAGGTATATCTTCGTTCAAAACCGCCTTAGCTCTACTTCCCCAGCTCACTACGTCGCTGCATGTGCATCATTTTCTACCTCTTAGCCCCTCTCGATCGGATGGTCCAACGTCACATTTTTTTTCTTCTATTGTTAGAGGTAAAGCTACTTCATGGAGTCAAATCTTGTACTCCCTCCATCCGAAAATACTTGTCATTGAAATGGATGTATCTAGATGTATTTTAGTTCTAGACACATCCATTTTGATGACAAGTAATTCCGGATGGAGGGAGTACTTGGTTCAAACAAGAAATAAAGTGGGGTGGGGAATTTAGTATGTACTCCCTCTGTTCAGAATTACTTGTCTCGGAAATGGATGTATCTAGAACTAAAATACATCTAGATACACCCATTTCTGCGACAAGTAATTCCGAACGGAGGGAGTACATCGGACTTGGTACAAACATGAAGGAAAGGGAGTGAAAGTAGTACAGACTGGTCATCCAACCGGTCTCTTGGTCGAAAAGGGAAATATAGGGGTAACGTTGTACACAGTGGTATGACCAGGACTAGATTTGCTATCCACACATAGGAGTAGGTGGCTAGAGTGAACAAAAATGGGACCAACCCAGATATGTTTCTTGGATGTTTGTTTCTCGAGGCAAGAAACTATGAATCACCACTTTATGCCCCTGTTTACGTACATGGTGCTGGACTGCTGGTGCACCCACTGTCCCATGCCCTTATACCAAATATTTAGGCTCCGTTCAGAATAAAGGGGCAGAAAACATAGGTCTTGATGAAAATAGAGGAATAGGAAAGGAATGTAGGTATAAAACTATGGAACAGCGAACCGGAGGAAACTCTCAAGAGAATGTGTTCGGATGGACTACGAAATGTACAGATTTGTTTTTTTAGAGTAGCATGCTTGGTAGTATGAGATGCTATTTTTTTATTCAGCTGCACAGTGACTACTCTTGTCCTCACCTCACGTACCACACATAGGTTGATTTTTTATTCCGGCAACACAGCACAACAACCTGTCTAACGCATGGCAGCGAGCGCCTGCCTCGGGCTTCCGCCCCGTGGATCTTTCTAATCCTATGGAATCAGTAGTACCAGACCAGCTTTCCTATGAAACACTATTCACCTTTCCCGTGTTCCGAACGGTTGGAAGGGAAAGAATACCGTAGGAATTGTGTTCCTACGAAAATCCTGCACCGAACCTGTGAACCGAACGCAGCCTTAGTTGTTCTTAATCTAATGTCCCTGGTAAAAATGAAGCCATGCCACTGTTATATGCCATGACAAGTTTAGCCAAATGTTTTTGTCTGTAATTGTTTGAGACTCTGACTGTTTCCTCTGTGCCTTTTTGTGCAAACAGGGATATCCAATTCACCTGGTTGCTGTTGTGACCTTTTGGTGCACTGCACAAAACTCTTCTTAAAAGAAGTGAATTTTGTGCTATTTAACTGGAATGTCAGAATGGAACAGTTGGTTCATTTTGGTGGAACTGCACAAAGGGAGATCTGTGTTCCAATCCTCATCATCCATATTGGCGCCATAACCTTCCTTTAGGTAAGAATGATATTTAATGCATGTGTTCATCTCTATTTTCCGACTGCCATGAGAAAATAATGCTGTATTTTACTAGTACACTTGTACTCCCTCACTAACAAAACCAATTCTGAATTAGAAGGCCAATCATGTACTTGGTTTCACCAACTGGTGAGGAGAAAGAGAAACAGAGCATGAAGAGGAGGAAGAAGAAGAATAAATAGTGCCAAGGCGATCTTGCTGAAGCCAGAGGCCTCAGTAGAGGCCATTCAAGGGCTCCGGCAACGACTACCTTACATATGAGACGATCCTCCAGGGAGCCCTTCCACTTATGCTGTCTCACTTAATTAATTAGGAGTACTTAAGTACCACTAATTTATTACTGCCTAATTTTCCTGTTGGAGTTAAACAAATCTTTAGTAGGACCCTATGCTGAATCATGTACGTGTGTATGTTTGTCTATGGAGGTGAATCATGTGGTGGAGCAGGGAGGGAATATTATTAGTGTCATGACATAATAGTGCTATTGTTTTGCATGTCAATTTATTGCCATTGGTTCAGTGAGGCAATGTTTTGCGTATTGTCCATCATGAATTTGATGCTACTGTTTGAGTAATATGCTAATGTCTTCCTATCCTTTCTCACTAAGCTAATGAAGGTTTCACCTTGTTCCTACTTGTGCAAACAGGGATCATGTTGTGCCAATCATACATTTTTAGTGGAGCTACACAAGACAATACAATGAACTGTATCCCAGCCAGTGCTTTAACTCTGCTGGAAGTTCTTGATAATCTTTCGATATAATCTTAGCACTGGTAAACAAGAGTGATTTCAACCATACATTTGAAGTGCACAAAAATATATACTATTGTGTGATTCCAGTGAGTGCTTTATCATCTCTTATGGGACTACATGAATAAGCTTTTTTTCTCAGGTTGGTACGGGCCTAAGGCCTTCATCCATATTAGTTTGCTGTCATCTCTATTTATATCGTGCTACTGTCATGAGAAACTCCTTTATCTTTGCACGTTAAAGTTTTGCAACCTATGATAAATGGCAATGCTTTGAGTGTTGAGTTGAGCTAATTGGCACTGATTAAATAAACTAATACCTCTCTTTAAGCAAGACTACTATGTTGCTAACTTTACCCATTAAGATAATGAGGGTGCTTCTATTTGTTAGTGTATGTTTCATCAACTAGTCCCACTATTACAGTAATCTCACTCTCTTAATATATGTGCCAACAGGGATGCTCGATTTTGGTGCAACTGCACAAAAACTTTGGGTGCTTCACTGCCGCGACAGCTTCCGTCCTTTCCTGTTAGTCGCTAATCTCCGCTTGCTTTCTTCCTTTGCTATCAGTCGATTGGCTTATCTTGGCTTCCAGTCAAAGGAAATAGTAATTGATATGCTACTCACACAGGTTGGTACTGGTCTTTATCCTGATTATTGTGCCTGTCATATGTATTGGTAATTTGGTATTGTGCTACTGTTTGTCGATTTCATAAAGGAGTAATTTGGAGCCTGAACTCGCAGGCAAATCATTACATCGGGTGATTTCAGTAGAACTGCACAAAATGATCAGATGGACAGGTACTTATGTTGCTGCTATGTACTCCAAAGTTCACTCAGACAAGCATCGATGTTGACAAGAAGTGCCTATATTCATTCGAGTATCAACCGGCGTCAACCAATTGTCAAACTCCAAGTATTAGGAGAGTGAACGCCAAAAATATTGCTTGGTGCATAGCCCAGAAAAACGCAGTCTAGTCTTTGGTCCCAACTTGTGCCTTTTATGTACTGCCTCTTATGTACTCGAAAGTTTACTCGTACAAGAACTAATTTTAGCAAGAAGTACCTCCGATTGAACCCCATTTATGTAACAGCTCCAAAATTGGGTTATCAATTTTTGTGCTATTATTCCTTCCTGGCACTCATTTTCAAAATTTTCTCCTGAGTTTGCTGGATGACTCTGAGGAATTTTTGTTAGTTCCAACCTTTCAAAACCTTGCTCATGTATTTTTTCAGTGGGCAAGACCTCATTTGTATTAGCTCAAATCCTCTCAAACCCTAATTCCAAATTTTTGGAATTTGGATATAGCCACCATTTTCCTTGTTCCGTTGATCCTCCCAATTGATCCCACAGATCATCCTATCTTTCTTAACCTTGGATATGCAAAAATATTGCTAAGTCCAATGCAATATTTTTGAATTATGATTTATTCCTTTTCTTGCCTTTTTGAGTAATAAAATCCAAAGGCGTATCTAGCCATTTCCTAAATTCATGAGAATTGGTGGAGTTGATGCTTATGCCTAATCCAAGCTCTGGCAAGTATATTGGCCATAATTAAATAAGGAAAATTGCCTTTTCCTTTTTGATGCCAATATTGCATTTCTGCCAATTTCCAAAGGAACTACTATTTTTATAGCAGAAAAAATTCCCACATAAATTGTGGAGCTTGTCCTTGCTATATAATCACTAGTTCCATCCTAATATCATGATTCCACAGTTTAAAATTTGGCACATGATCCAATGCAAGTTTTTGCCTTCTCTGAAATTTTGCAAAGGAAGTGCTTTATTGCTAAGTCCAATTGAGCTGCAATTTGGCAGGGTGTTTAACATTGTTAAATAACCCATGGATACCAAAGATGAGCTCAATCCATTCAACCTAGCTCCCTGTGCAAGTTTTCAAAGTTTCTGACCAGAACACAAGTTTGTGAAGGAAATACCTTCATAGTGTTTCCAAATGGGACGAAACTTTTCCATCCTCTCAAGTATCTCAAATAATTATCCTCCACCAAAATTCAGTTCATTTCATTGAACTATGTGAGCACATGAGCAATTCTTGTTTTCTGTCCAAATTTTCAGTTTGTGAAGCAAGTGTAATTTATCTTGCTCCATTATGGCTGATAATTTTTCCAGGCCTTCTCCTACCCATATAACCTATCTCCACAAGGTTGTGGCTCATTTCACTTGACCAACTGCCCTGAGGATTTTCCTGAAGTTTTTGGACAGAAATGATATCTGTGAAGGAAGTAGCATTTTGGTGAATCCATTTGGTATGAACTTTTTACAGCATCATGGTATGTTCAAATCATCAGGCTTTGCCAAGTTATAGCCCAATCCATCACTCCTAGTGAGTGTTTCATCATGATTAAGTTTCTGGGTCAGTTTTGGTGGTTGTACAGCAACTATGGTAAATAGTTGTCCATTTTACCTCAAAACTCCCAGGACCGTAGTCCTTTCTACCCCAAGCCTCCCGGACATCAAGTTTACCATTTACCCTCTCTGGTTTAATCTCTAGGATGTTGCCAAGTTTGCAACAGCAAACTTGTGGAGCATGTTTCACTCATCTCCATTTGTCTCTGCTCGATCTTTCACCATGGTAACACTCCACGCTGGAAGGATTACGCGGTAGACATGAATTTACATCAGTTAAAACCCCAGAGCGTGCCATGCGAGTGGTGACCACGCGTGTAACCAGCCAAAACGGTGGTCTAGCCACTGTGGTCGTCGGCATCGCTGCCCCGACCGCCTCTGGCCTCGCCATTAATGTCCAATAGCCCCCCTCATTGTCGTCTTCCCTATGGACCGCTGCCCCCTTCGTTTTCTTCTCCGGAGAGCCATGCCAACGACCGGAATAGTGCGCTCCTGTGCATCGTCGTCTTCCTCGCTGATGTCTTCTTCCTCCGTTCGTCCGCACGCCTTCCTCGTCTCGGTGACCCTCTGGCGTTCGTCTTGACCCCCCTCGTCGCCTTCCCGTGCCTCCCCGTGAGCCTTGGCCGCGCCTGCGCCCTCGCTGGCGCACGGACACGTCGCACGCCGCGTGCCACCTCGCCCCCCTTCCCAAGCTCTCCTGCGGCTATAAGTAGAGCCCTCGAGCTCTTCCGCGGCCACAACGCCTCTCAAAGCCTCCCCACTCGCCTCGGAGCTCCACATCCCCCTCCATGGCCAAATGGCCCCCGCCGATCCCCCTCGGCCATTCTCTCTCTCCGGCCGTCCCCTGCCCAGTCTGAGCCCATGGATGGACGCGCCACTCCCCGTCGATCCTCCCTGGCTCGCCGCCCCTCCGCTTCCCCCACCAGAACCCCATGCCCACCAGAGCCCGAAGCCCCTCTCGGCCGCGTGCCCTGCTGCTTCTTCTCCCGCGCTCCTCACCGGCAACCGAGCCCACCAGGAGATGCGCCTTGTTCTCCTGAGCTCGTGGGTAGGTCGGCCGTCGCGAGAGGTGGCCGGACGCGCCGGCAATCGCCGTCGGGGCGATCCCCTCCCGCTGCCTCGCTCCACCCCGAGCGTGAGTAAGAAGAAGGCCAGGCGGGCCCCGCCCACGTTGACCCTGCCTCTGGGCCCCACCTGTCAGCGAGACAGGGAGCGCCAAATTGGATAAGTGGACGCGCCCCAGGCGCGAAGTCGTTTTCCCCACGCGAAAGCGTATTGCTGGATAATGCGCTTTCAATCACCGAAAGCGTATTCTTCCTCTTCTTCAGGTTAGAATGCGCTTTCCTTTCTGGAAAGCGTATTTCTGAGAAAGACGCGATCTGTTTTTCTGCTAGGGCCCCGTTTGTAATGATTTTCTTTATAGACTGGTCCCTGATAGTTAAACGGTCATATCTTTTTACCCACAACTCCAAATGAGGTGAATCCAAAGCCCACGTCTTTGTTTCATCGAGCCCGTTCCGTTGATGTCATTTTCATAATATTTTCACACGGTGAAAATGACCTTTTTGCCCTTGCCCGTAAACAGCCCCCTTCGAGAAGGAACTGTTTCCGGCAAATCTTTTCGCGATCATTTTGCACTTCTTCCCGGAGTATTTGTCGACCCCCAGGCAAGCCAACCTCTTATCATGAGCCCCGAACTTGCATGTTGACTTTGCTTGCACCTTGTGTGTGTGTGTAGTTGTAGTTGTTTTATATCGTTTTCATCGGCAGTTATTTCTTTATGCCTATCTTGCATGCTTGTGTTTCATGATACCTTTGCCATGTTAATTAGAATGTTATTATTAATAATGCCATGCCACTACTCTACTTTATTTGCATGTCATCGTTATAAACTGTTATGAGGATTGTAATGCACCGTTGATATACTATTGTCGTGTCCTTTATGTTATAGTTGTGCACTTGAGGAGTTCAATATTTTGTTCGTGCATTTGTATGCGGCATGTTGCACTCACGTTAAATATGTTCATGATGATGGAGAAGGAAACAAAATGACTTAATAATAACAACCCTCCTCCGTCATCGATGGGATCGAGGCATAGTGCCACCAAATCGAACTTTTTCAGTGCAGCCACATTTTCCTTTGTGGGAAGGCCTTAATGCGAGCTATTGTCGTGACCTCTCGCCGGTGCCTCCCACTAGGGAAGGTTATGGGCGTGCTTACCCTGATCAGGTAAGCGGACATAACCTTGTGTGCTCGTTTTTGAGATTTTTGGTACCAGTCCCCGAGTGGGAGTGTCCCCAAGTGGGAGTTGACCATGACGGTGGTCGGGGTGTCTTTGGTAGACACGGGGCCACCCAGGACCAGCCCGTTGGGGATTGGGTCGGAGTGGCCGGGAGAGCGTCATGGCAGTAGGTTGGTTTCGTCGGAATGCCGTTGGTCCACCCGAATGGGATGACGAGGCCATGGGTTCCGTGGTGTTGGGTACAGTGTGATACCTCTGCAGAGTGTATAAAGTCTATCGATAGCAACAGTTCGTAGTAGGTCCCACTATCAGGTCTTGGTCGAAATGGAGGACAAACCAAAATAATTAAGTTGGTAAATAAATATGTGATTACAAGAATATGGTAACTTGAACTATGAGATAGTCGTGAGGAGTCACGATGATATTTTGATGATGAGATAAGTGGTTGTGATCGGCGTAAGGATCACGGGCCAAATATTGGTCGTGGTTGTGATCGGCGTAAGGATCACGGTTGGAGACCAAGTGTTGGTCGTGGTTGTGATCGCCGTAAGGATCACGAGTTGTTCTTGAGAAAGACCACTTTGGTGGTGTGTTTGTGATCCAGAGATGATCACAGTTGATAAGAGAGTCCGAGGGACTCGGTGCACAAGTTTGGTTGCATTGCTGGAATAATATATCTTTATTTGCATTTAAAGAACCATGATAGAACAGAAGATGATTGCATAATGTTAACATGCTATGTCTGCATTGGATATTATTGGTAGTTTATTTTCAGCATAGTTTCTTGATGCCATGCTATGCTTTGATTGACATGTTAAGTTATGCCATGATTGAGATAAAATTCTATGTTTTGCTATTACAATGTTATAATCATGTTCTGATATGCCATGTCATTGCCATGTTAGTAGATGTTATGATTTTGTTCATGCTTGGTTGATTTTTATCATGCCATGTTTAGTAATTGATATGAGATAGGGTGTTGCATGCGCTCGGTTCTTGCTTTGTCTGCAGCTTGTTTGGATGCTATGTATTTGGTTGTCTTGCAAGTACATTCAATGTACTGACCTGGCGTGTCATGCCAGTTTTGTAGGTCATACCCGTATTGCTCGCTTGATCCAACGTGCTAGGCCGTAATCTTGCCAGTCCTGTGAGTTGTGGAGCCCAGCCAGAGTTGTTATGCTGCCAAACCAAGACTTTCGCCGCCATTTTTATCAGACTTCCGCTGTCATTTAATAGCCTTAGGGCTATCCCAGATAATTGTATTCATCAATGATGTAATCTCATATACATGTATTTGATGAATATTTTTGTACCTGGAATGCTGTATTATGGACCTGTCGTGCGTCAGGTGTTATCCTGGGCTGACGTGCGAAGGCCCCCTGCTCCATGCGGATCGGGGTGGCACAATTTACCAGTCTGTACCCTAGGTAATTAAAGTTCGTCCATGGATCATATTGGCTGTGATCTCAATCATTTGGATGCATAAACATACTGAACATGTGTATATCTGAATCTTTTTGTGAATTATGTATGAATATTGTCGTGTGATCTATCAATCATTTGGATGCATAGATATGCTGAGCTTGTGTATATATGAATCGTTTGAGATAGTGAATGTTGGCTATGAATATGAACGTGTCCTGTGAACCTGAGTTTGATATGAATGTTTACCTTTTCTGTTGTATTTGTGTGTGAACTTGGTAGTATGCCTACTGTGTAGTATAAAACGCAAGTCTCTTATAAAAGTAATGCTGTGTCCAATTTATGTTTTCCCTTCTAACCACATTATATATATTTGTATTATTACTATTATCGTATATTTTATAGAGACTTATATATAGATTATAAAAACATCCCACGTGTTATTAACTTATAAAAGTAAATGTTTAACGAAAGTTAGCAAGGAAAATCCTGGTTGTTTTTGACTCACAGGCAAGGAAAGTCCTGGTGATTGCGTACAAAAGCTTGCGAAGATTTTAAGGACCAATTTAATAATAACGCGCTCATTTTTATTTTGAGCAATAACTCACTACTTTCTTAATTATATATATATATATATAATGTGCCTCTCCGGTTTATTCTTTGATATTAATTGCTCCTTCTAACATAACATTATATATATAACGGGCCCACCTAATACGTGTATTTCAAGGAAGTGCAAATGGGCTGGGTTTTCTTAGAAAATATAAATGGGCCTGATTGATGCGAAATTATTTGTTCACCCAGCCCAGCAAATGGACTGTACATTCTAGAAAACATGGGTTAAACATATGTCACATTTTTGCAGGCTGACATGTGGGCCAATAGGTCGAAGCCTACACAGGGCGTTGTCAACTTGGTCAACAAATGATTGTGTCATCCACAGCCATTGGATTTATATCCAACGGCCGGCATGCACCTTCAATCTCTCGTCTTCTTCCTCCAGCGTCGCCGAGACCGCCTGGTCCGGCCTCCGGCGACTAGCGGCTCTGCTTAGCACGCATAGCTGCGAAGCGCTACCCCACCGCCGGCCAGGCTATCCCTCCACCCCTCGACACCTCCTGTTATTCTCCACAGACTACAGCCCCACGCCGCAACAGAACCAGTTATAACCCTTCTCCTTCTCTCAATCTGTGACTCCACTGCCGCGTTTTCCCATCTCCGAGTCATTCCCGTCCGGGGCCTCGCTGCGTTCGGTGCGGCGTGGTCAACAAACGAGAGTCATCGGAAGAGGTCTGTATGTGGAGAGCCTGACGGCTGGGACCCACGAGGTCCATGGTCGCACGCAAGGAAAGTTCCTCCATATTAAGCTGAAAAAATGTTTCCTCCACCTGACAGCTGGGACCCACCGGTTGTATCTTCGCACGGAAGGAAGTGCCTCCTTGTTTTGCGAAAACAATTATTCATCCCGTTGACAGCTGGGACCCGTCAGATTTGGTGACTGACTTGTGGGCCTACTAAGCGGACGTGTACGCACGGCTTTGTCAACTTAATCAACAAATGATTCTAGCAGCTGGACCGTTGGATGTTAATCCAACAGCCGTGCTCCTTCTTCAACCTCTGTTCTTGCTCCTGTCTCCCGTGGGCGGCACCGCGGCTGTGCTGCCATGCACCCGAACCAGTGAAGTTTCCCACTCCTCTCCATCTGCGACTCCACTGCCCCGTCTTCCCCATCTCCGGGTCGTTCCAGTCTGGGTGCGCTCGGCACGGTGTGGTCAACGTGGTCAACAACCGAGAGTCATCGGAAGATGACTGTACGTGAGAGGCTGACAGTGGGGACGCACCACGCCCATGGACGCATGCATGCAACGGAACGCGGCGAGGTCAACATGGTCAAGGAACGACTTCCATCGGAAGTATACTGTACGTGGAGAGTCTCAGCTAGGTCCACGGCCGCAGCAAGTAAGTGCCTCCTTATTACGCGGAAAATAATGATTCCTCCAACTCACCGCAGGGACCCACTGGACGGGCCACCGTAATTTGCAAAAAAACATTTGACCCCTGACTGCAGGGACCCACCTAACGGGCCACCGTATTTCACGAAAAAAATGTTCCCCCCCGCTGTCAGCTCGGACCCACCGGAAGTGCCTCCTTATTACGCACAAAAAAATGAATACTCCCCCGGCTAGCTGGGACCCACCTTGGTGGGAGGCTGACTTGTGGGCCTACTAAGTTGACGGGGACGAAGGGCTTTGTCAACTTAGTCAATATGAACAATTCTAGCTCCAGTGACCGTACGATGTCCATCCAACGGCCGTAGTGCTTCTTCAACCTCTGGTCTTCTTGCTCCAGCCGCCCAAAGCAGCGCCGGTCGTGCCGCATGCTCCTGCCTCCCGTGGCCGGCTGTGCTGCCGCGGAGGCCTCACCGCCTCCTACTATTCCCACCGCTGGCCAGGCCCTGCGGCGACGGCAACCTCACACCACAGCCGAACCAGTGAACCCTCGTACTCCTCTCCGCGCGGGCTCCCACTGCCGCGTCTTCCCCGGCTCCGCGTCGTCCCCTTCGTAGGCCTCGCCGTCGTCCACCGCCGTGGTGCTCTCCGCGCGGCGTGGTCAACGTGGTCAAGGAACGACTTCCATTGGAAGAGTACTGTACGTGGAGAGGCTGACAGCTGGGTCCACGGCCACAGCCCAGTTTTTTTTGTGATTTGCCAAGTAAGTCGCTTTGTCAGGCCTGTTGGGCTACAAATCTTTCAAGACGAGGAGAGCTTTCATTCGGCTGGCCGAGAAAATGGCCCATCAGTAATGAGAATTGGGCTGTACATTTTTAAAACACATCAAACCGGCAATTAGTTTCAAATATCTTTTTTTTTCATTTCGAGATTTTAAATTACATTAATTTTTATGCGTGGAGAATTTGTTGGATTTTATATTGATATACATTTATTTTTAAAATCAGTTTGAATGTGAGTCGAAATTTCAGGATTAAAAACAGTTCGGACCGCACCGAAATATGCAAAATTTCGTATAACTTAACCATGGCCATAATATAGGCTGTAATGCTAACAAAAAGAATATGTGCTCCAAAAAAACCTTAATAATTAGCAAATAGGCTAAATTATTAGAAATAAAGGCAGATGGGCTGTATGCTGTTTTCCACAGATTTGAGGCTTTCCTAAAAAAAGGTTGACGCACAAGCAGTGACTGTTGGATGGCATCCAACGACCGTCGTGCTTCTTCAACCTCTGCTCTTCCTGCTCCAGCCGCTCAAACAAGCGCCGGCGGGACTGCCTGCTCCCTCCTCCCCGCTGCCGGCTCTGCTGCCGCGCAGGCCTCACCGCCCCACCGTACTCCCATAGCTGGCCTAGCCATCCCTCTACTCACCCACACCTGCTGTTATTCTCCGGCGACGGCAGACGAACCAGTAAACCCTCGTACAGTCATACTCCCCTCTGCGTGGGAAACAACTGCCGAGTCTTCCCTGCCTCCGTGTCGTTCCCTTCCTAGGCCTCACCGTCGTCCACCGCCCTGGTGCTCTCGACGCGGCCTGGTCAACATGGTCAACGACCGACATGCATCTGAAGTGGACTATATGTGGAGAGGCCGACAGCTGGGTCCACGGCCGCACGCAAGGAAATGCCTCCTTATTACGCGCAAAATAATGATTCCTCCACCTGACATTAGGGACCCACCGAAAGGGCCTCTGTATTTCGTGAAGAAAAAAAACGTTACCGCCGCTGACAGCTCGGACCCACCAGCTATATCTTCGCACGCAAGGAAGTGCCTCCTTATTACGCACAAAAAAAATGAATACTCCCCCTGCTAGCTGGGACCCACCATGGTGTCAGGCTGACTTGTGGGCCTACTAAGTTGACTGGGACGGGGGCCTTTGTCAACTTTAGTCAATATGAACGATTCTAGCTCCAGTGACCGTACGATGTCCATCCAACAGCCGTAGTGCTTCTTCAACCTCTGGTCTTCTTGCTCCAGCCGCCCAAAGCAGCGCCGGTCGTGCCGCATGCTCCTGCCTCCCGTGGCCGGCTGTGCTGCCGCGGAGGCCTCACCGCCCCCTACTATTCCCACCGCTGGCCAGGCCCTGCGTCGACGGCAGCCTCACACCGCAGCTGAACCAGTGAACCCTCGTACTCCTCTCCGTACAGGCTTCCACTGCCGCGTCTTCCCCGGCTCCGCGTCGTCCCCTTCCTAGGCCTCGCCGTCGTCCACCGCCGTGGTGCTCTCCGCGCGGCGTGGTCAACGTGGTCAAGGAACGACTTCCATCGGAAGAGTAATGTACGTGGAGAGGCTGACAGCTGGGTCCACGGCCACAGCCTAGTTTTTTTGTGATTTGCCAAGTAAGTCGCTTTGCCAGGCCTGTTGGGCTGCAAATCTTTCAAGACGAGGAGAGCTTTCATTCGGCTGGCCGAGAAAATGGCCCATCAGTAATGAGAAATGGGTTGTACATTTTTAAAACACATCAAACCGGCAATTAGTTTCAAATATCTTTTTTTTCATTTTGAGATTTTAAATTACATTAATTTTTTTGCGTGGATAATTTGTTGGATTTTATATTGATATACATTTATTTTTAAAATCAGTTTGAATGTGAGTCGAAATTTTGGGATTAAAAACAGTTCGGACCGCATCGAAATATGCAAAATTTCGTATAATTTTTTAACCGTGGCCACAATATGGGCTGTAATGCTAACAAAAAGAATATGGGCTCCAAAAAAACCTTAATAATTAGCAAATGGGCTGTAAATTATCAGAAATAATGGCAGATGGGCTGTATGCTGTTTTCCACATATTTGAGGCTTTCCTAAAAAAAGGTTGATGCACAAGCAGTGACTGTTGGATGGCCATCCAACGGCCGTCGTGCTTCTTCAATCTCTGCTCTTCCTGCTCCAGCCGCTCAAACAAGCGCTGGCGGGACTGCCTGCTCCCTCCTCCCCGCGGCCGGCTCTGCTGCCGCGTATGCCTCACCGCCCCACCGTACTCCCATCGTTGGCCTAGCCATCCCTCTACTCACCCACACCTGCTGTTATTCTCCGGCGACGGCAGACGAACCAGTAAACCCTCGTACAGTTGTACTCCCCTCCGTGTGGGAAACAACTAATGAGTCTTCCTTGCCTCCGTGTCGTTCCCTTCCTAGGCCTCGTCGTCGTCCACCGCCCTGGTGCTCTCGGCGCGGCCTGGTCAACGTGGTCAACGACCGATATGCATCTGAAGTGGACTGTACGTGGAGAGGCCGACAGCTGGGTCCACGGCCGCACGCAAGGAAATACCTCCTTATTACGCGCAAAATAATGGTTCCTCCACCTGACATCAGGGACCCACCGAAAGGGCCTCTGTATTTCGCGAAAAAACGTTACCGCCGCTAACAGCTCGGACCCACCAGCTATATCTTCGCACGCAAGGAAGTGCCTCCTTATTACGCACAAAAAAATGAATACTCCCCCCTGCTAGCTGGGACCCACCATGGTGGGAGGCTGACTTGTGGGCCTACTAAGTTGACTGGGACGGGGGCCTTTGTGAACTTTAGTCAATATGAACGATTCTAGCTCCAGTGACCGTACGATGTCCATCCAACGGCCGTAGTGCTTCTTCAACCTCTGGTCTTCTTGCTTCAGCCGCCCAAAGCAGCGTCGGTCGTGCCGCATGCTCCTGCCTCCCGTGGCCGGCTGTGCTGTCGTGCAGGCCTCACCGCCCCCTACTATTGCCACCGCTGGCCAGGCCCTGCGGCGACGACAGCCTCACACCGCAGCCGAACCAGTGAACCCTCATACTCCTCTCCGCGCGGGCTTCCACTGTCGCGTCTTCCCCGGCTCCCCGTCGTCCCCTTCCTAGGCCTCGCCCTCATCCACCGCCCTAGTGCTCTCGGCGCGGCGTGGTCAACGTGGTCAAGGAACGACTTCCATCGGACGTGGACTGTACGTGGAGAGGCTGACAGCTGGGTCCACGGCCGCAGCAAGGAAGTGCCTCCTTATTACGCGGAAAATAATGATTCCTCCACCTGACAGCTGGGACCCACCGGAAGGGCCACTGTATTTCGCAAAAAAATGTTTCCCCCTGACTGCTGGGACCCACCAGCTACATCTTTGCATGCAAGGAAGTGCGTCCGGGCAAAAAACAAACGATTCGCCCCCCTGACTACTGGGACCCACCAGCTACATCTTCGCAAGCAAGGAAGTGCCTGACAGTCGGGACCCACCTGGTCGAAGCGTACGTAGCATTGTCATTCTAGTCGCGAACGTGTACGTATATACTGGTCGATGTAGAGGTGCGCACGTGTCGTAGTAGAGGCGCGCACGTAGCATGTACACGTACGTACAGCGGCCAGTGTGCAAGAAAGAAAATACGGCCACGTACGTACATACGGGCAGGGTCTCGAACGCCTACTCGCGTACATGGCTGGGTCGGAATGGAGAAACAGCGTCGTCGTCGTGTTCATGGGGAGCCAACCGGCTGGGTCGGAACAAAATGCGTCGTCGTTTTCATCGGGAGGGCTTGGACGGAACAGCCGATGGAAACGAGGCCTGGTGTACCGCAGAACGGAGGAAACGGCCTTGTGTTCGACCGGCCACGTTTGAAACGGGATCCTGTTCATCGGGAGGGGTCTGGCGTACCGCAAAACGGAGGAAACAGACCTCCTATGGTCGAAACAGGGGTCCTGTTGATCGGGAGGGGTGTGGCGTACCGCAAAACGGAGGAAACGGACTTGTGCTGGAGCGCTACGGTCGAAACGGGGGTCCTGTTCATCGGGAGGGGTGTGGCGTACTGCAAAACGGGACTCCACGGGACACTGTTCATCTCCACCGTCGACCCCCTCCCGCCTCCACGGGCTACTGTTCATGCACCGTCGACCTCCTCCAGCCTCCACCTGCGACTGTTCATCCACGTGCTCCTGTTCATCCAGCCTCCACCACGCGCTACTCCACCGGCTACTGTTCAACCAGCCCTCTCCACGGGCTCCTGTTTAACCACCCCTCCACGGGCTACTGTTCATCCAGCCCTCCACCGTCTACTGTTCATTCTGCCCTCCACGGGGTGGTCCTGTTCATCCTGCCCTCCACGGGGTCCTGTTCATCCAGCCCCAACCGGCTCGATCGATCGGGGTCATGTTCATCCAGAGGCAACACCACGGCGTCCTGTTCATCCACCCGCACCGGGAACTGTTCATCCAAACCCCCCAGCAATGCTCACTATTCATCCAGAGGCAGCATCGATCGGCTTCAGTTAGCAGCAGTAGCGAAGGAATCGCTCGATCGGGTTCAGTTAACAGCCATCGATCGATCGCTCGGGTTCAGTAACGCGTAGCCTGCAGTGCAATCATTAAGGTTTAGTTAGAGCCCAACGCCTTGCTCGGGTTTAGTTAGAGCCAACGCCTCGCACACACGCGCGTACGTGTACGAGAGAAACGCGCATCGCTCGGCCCCCGACCTCCCACCGTAACCGGGAACTCCCCGAAATTTTCCTCGCCCTCGCTTCTACCACGGTTTTTTCCGTCATGGACGGCCCAAAGAATGTCATGCAGCTGCGTCTCCGGCCCGCCCAAGAAGAAAACCACATCTATGATGATACCGAGTTTTTTCACAATTATCGTCATAGAAGTGTCATATGTATGACAGAAAAAAAAATCGTTCGGCCCAAAATGTCACGGATGTGTCTTTTTTTGTAGTGGATGCAACGGGCCGGATTGCCAAATGGGCCATTGAGCTCCTGTCATTCGACATCATGTACAAACCACGTCGAGCCATCAAATCCCAGGTACTGGCTGACTTCGTCGCCGAATGGACAGAGGCCGGACTCCCTAAAGAGGACGGCACATATTCCAACTGGGTGATGCATTTTCACGGCTCCAAAATGTTGGCAGGGCTAGGGGCGGGCATTGTATTAACGTCCCCCACAGGAGATATCGTCCAGTACGTACTCCAAATATTATACACAGACTCCAACAACGCAGCCGAGTACGAGGCCTTGCTACGTGGCCTTCGGATGGCTGTATCAATGGGCATACGACGCCTGGAGGTGTGCGGGGACTCAAACCTCGCAATATCCCAAATTAATGGAGACTTTGATGCCAAAGATCCAAAGATGGCAGCTTATCGCAATGCCGTCTTGAAGATGTCGGCTCGATTCGAGGGGCTCGAATTTAATCACGTTGCCCGCGAAAGTAATCAGGCGGCAGACGTCCTTGCTCGCATCGGCGCTAAACGCGACCCCATCCCACCTAACATCTTCCTCGAAAGGCTCTTTAAGCCATTCGTGGTGTGGCAAGGGGGAGACAGCAACGACAGTCCCGTTCCGAACACAAACACAGATAGCGAACACGCCAACATCATCGGAGGCTCAGCTACCATAATAACACCATCGGCCCACCTCATCATGGCAGTAATTGCCCCATGGACCGAACCATTCTTGGCCTACCTTAATAGGAAGGAGCTCCCAGAAGATCAGAACGAGGCTCGCCGCATCGCCCGGCGTTCGAAGGCCTATAAAGTTCACGAGGGAGAGCTCTACAAGAAAAGCACCACCGGAGTCCTTCAAAGGTGTATCTCCGAGGAGGAGGGGCGGCAACTCTTGGCAGAAATTCACGCCGGTCTCGGTGGGCACCACGCCGCAGCCCGGGCACTTGTCAGCAAAGCCTTCCGGACAGGATTTTATTGGCCTACGGCCCGGGCAGACGCATAGGACCTCGTCCAGCGCTGCGTTGGGTGCCAACTCTTCGCCAACCAAAGCCATATGCCCCCAACCGCCCTAAAAAAATCCCCATTACATGGCCCTTTGCGGTCTGGGGCTTGGACATGGTTGGACCCCTTAAAGGGGGAAGCCATAAGAAAAAATATCTGCTGGTCATGGTGGACTAATTCACCAAGTGGATAGAGGCAAGACCAGTCAAAACGGCCGAGTCTGGACCGGTGATCGCATTTATATCCGATGCGGTGCACCGTTATGGTGTACCGCACAGCATCATCACTGATAACAGTTCCAATTTCACAGCTGACGAGGTGAAAACCTGGTGTGCTAATCTGGGCATTAAGCTTGATTACGCCTCTGTCTACCACCCGCAAACAAACGGTCAAGTCGACCAAGCTAATGGTCTTATTATGAGCGGCATCAAACCCAGGCTAGTGCGGTCTTTGAAAGAATCAGACAAACATTGGGTCGAGGAGCTTGACTCCGTACTCTGGGGGCTGCAGACCACGCCCAACCGTACTACCGGATACAGACCTTTCTTCATGGTGTACGGTGCAGAGGCTGTATTGCCCTGCGATATTATACATGACTCACCTCGAGTGCATATGTACGAAGAGAAAGAGGCCGAGTTGGATCGGCAGGACAACCTAGACGCCCTGGAGGAGGAGCGCGATGTCGCCAAAGCCCGTTCAGCATTTTATCCGCAGCAGGCTCGAACATATCAAAGCAGAGGAGTACGGGCCAAGACTTACAATGTTGGCGAACTCGTTCTACGCTTGCCGGAGAAGAAAAAGGACAAACTCAAGCCCAAATGGGAGGGTCCCTTCATAATTGACGAAGTTCTTACCGGAGGAGCGTACCATCTTCATGATGCATTAGACAATCGCCTAGAGCCGAACCCCTGGAACGCGGCCAGACTCCGAAGGTTCTATGCCTAGCGCCGAACTCTTTGTTAGTCTCCTTCTCCCCGGCAGTTTCCATTACTTTTTCTCCCTTTTAAACAATTCTTCTTTTCGCCTTAAAGAGCTCATTCGGCTCGACCGAACACTGCTGACGTACACATTTTTACGTATGTACGCCCATCATACCTGGGGGCTTCTTTAACAGAAGCTTGTTAATACTATTTTCCGAGCATCAAGCTCATCATACATACGCGTTCTTCCCGTATGTCTTTTCTTCACCATTATATGCATCGATATGACTTAAGTTTTGGCCAAGCTGGGTTGCCTGGCTCCTTTGCTTACCCCTACGTTCCCGATTGTTCGGCTAGGTG
Organism: Triticum aestivum; assembly: GCF_018294505.1. Lineage (NCBI taxonomy): Eukaryota > Viridiplantae > Streptophyta > Magnoliopsida > Poales > Poaceae > Triticum > Triticum aestivum. Next base: position 360,071,391 of record NC_057799.1, read on the forward strand.
GTAAAGGGAGCACCTCTGCGATTGTTACTGCCGGGTCATCCGGATGTGTACCTCAGACTGGGTGAAGCCGAAAGCTAGCGTTCTTAAGGGAATATTCGGTCGGTGGATGAAAAATATTCTTTATACTCACTATATTCTTACATCACAAATCGGACATGTCTACTAATGCATGCACACCCAGGGAAAGAAACCCTTAACGGAACTATTCTCCCTGGAAGATGTTTCTTACATTCTCAATGTAATATAACATAACTAGTTGAATACAACTTGTCTGTTCAAGCAACTATGACCCCTACGCTTAGTTTTCCACACATACCCCGGCCTGTTCGGCTGTAACGGTATTCGGAAACACTCGGGACCTTCGGGTCCGGAGGTTGAAGCGAAAAGGTCTGCCATGACAAATGATATACAATTCAGCTAGAATCCCACATTGTGAGGAAAGTACATAGTCACTTGGACTCAAACACTTCCTCCTCTATACCATCTAACAGGCAGTCTAGCTTACAATCCTGTTGGGAATATTTTGCGGCCACCTCTACTTGGTCATATACAAAACTAACGGGAATTTCTTCCCCATCTGACCCTAGTGGTCCGACCCTGGCCATGTGATTTGGGTCCAGCTTGGTATATCGCGTTTTCACCATGGCCCAGGCTTCCCACGCACCCTCTCGGCAGGCCGATATCTTCCATAGCCGGATACGTCGCCGTGCCCCCTTGAACAGCTCTACAAGCTCCTCCATACTTCCAGGAGGGGAGTCGGACGGCCATAAGGCCTTAGCCACACCCCGCATGGCTAGCCGAGCATGCACGTGCATTTCTGACAGCCTCTGTAGCAGATCACTTGCTGATCCGGACACCTCCTCTTCAGGATGGCCTATCAATATACCTGCAAGCATAGCTATATCAGCTCCATTTATCTCTGAACTACTAAAAAACAACAAGTTCGGACACATACTGAACATGCCGCCCCGCAGCTTCTTGTTCTCCTTTACGGAGTCGGCTAGCTGGGCCCGCACATCTTTCAACTCTTCACCCAACTTAGTGTTGGAATCCTGTAGCTTGTTTTTCTCGTCCCTGACGCGGGTCAGCACACGCTCGCCTGCGGCGTGTTGCCTTTTTGCCTCTTTTTCTCCCTCTTGGGCGATCTTCAATTTCTTCTCAAGTTGATCGGGCGACCCTATTACACGATCAGTGGTAGTATTAGCACAGTTGGTATACATTTACTGTTCCTCGATGAAGGGGAACGTTACCAGTGGACAGCTTCTTTAAATTTTCCAGTTCAGCGGTAGCAGCATTTAGCTGCGCCTGACACTGCTCCAGCTCTTGGGCTAGCAGACTATTCTTCTCCGCGAGGACCTGGTTGTTCGACAATCCTTAAATCAGTTGTGCGAACTGCTTTCAGTCTTGGGGGCTATGGGTATATGGCTATCCTTTTTTGACAAAGAAAACTTACCTGCACATCCGTCAGATATTACCTCGTGGCTTTTCTAAGCCCGTCTCGAGCGGCTCTGATGTATGCGTCGCCCGAGCTAAAGGCATTAAATGCCTCGTCCGAGAACTTCGGGTCTCGTAAAACAGCTCTGCAGCACCGATGATTCATGGCGCTCTCTACTTCCGAGTTGGTAACAGACATATTGTCCGAACCCTCGGCAGAAGGGCAGTCCGGCTTTGTTCCTACATCGGCTCCCGTCTCCCTGACTGGGTCTAAATCTTGGTTGTTGGGAGCGCGGCCGGCCAGACCCCCAGACACAGTTCGGCGAACCTTTTTCCTGTAAACAAGCAGGTGCATAGGTCACAGTTGGACACGGCCACTGAAAAATATATTTATCCGTACCTCCTCGATGAGGGCCCGGCGGTGCCTTCACCGGCCCTCCTCTTCGAAGGCCTGCCCGGCGCAGGAACCGATTTCCTCGGTATCGTTGAACGCCTCCCCTGTAGAATGCGCGACAATGCGGTGGGTGTGGCAGAGTAAGAGCAACCTTTCAGAAAAGGTGTTTCTTGATTACTTACCTGTGAAGCAGGAAGAAGACGAGGGTAGTTGGCGATGATGGCCACTTCTGTGCCATCATAGCTCGTCTGGTAAAACACCCCCTCCGCGAGCACCACAAATATATTCGGATCCTCTTCGAACCCGGGATCAATGTCACGCCCAAGATGCGACCCTATCCTAAAGGAACTCGAAGGTCCCACCAAGGATAGAAGCGCATCTTGAAGACGCTTTTGCATGGTGGATATCATTACATCAACATTACATAAAAGATGGGGATACATATAAGGCATACAAATGCCGCAAGAATACATCAATACAACATACATAAGATCAACATCCGACTACGGATGAACACAAACAGAAACTCGAACGACATCCACCCTGCTAGCCCAGGCTGCCGACCAGGAACCTAACCCAAGATCGACGAAGAAGAAGAATGAGAACTCCCACACAAATAAACATCGCTCTCGCGTCATGATCATCGCATAACCTGTACCTGCAACTGTTGTTGTAGTAAACTGTGAGTCACGAGGACTCAGCAATCCCATTACCATGGGTATCAAGACTAGCAAAGCTTAATGGGTAAGGAAAGGATAGGTGGTGAGGTTGCAGCAGCGACTAAGCATGTATGGTGGCTAACATACACAAATAAGAGCGAGAAGAGAAGCAACGGAACGGTCGTGAAACTAGCAATGATCAAGAAGTGATCCTGAACTCCTACTTACGTCAAACATAACCCAAAAACCGTGTTCACTTCCCGGACTCCGCCGAGAAGAGACCATCACGGCTACACACGCGGTTGATGCGTTTTAATTAAGTCAAGTGTCAACTTCTCTACAACCGGACATTAACAAATTCCCATCTGCCACATAACCGCGGGCACGGCTCTCGAAAGTTTATACCCTGCAGGGGTGTCCCAACATAGCCCATTATAAGCTCTCACGGTCAACGAAGGATATTCCTTCTCCCGGGAAGACCCGATCAGTCTCGGAATCCTGGTTTACAAGACATTTCGACAATGGTAAAACAAGACCAGCAAAGCCACCCGATGTGCCGACAATCCCGATAGGAGCTGCACATATCTCGTTCTCAGGGCAACAACGGATGAGACATCCTACGAGTAAAACCAGACCTCGAGTTTCCACGAGGGGGCCCCGCAGTCTACTCAGTTCAGACCAACACTTAGAGAAGCACTGGCCCGGGGGGGTTAAAATAAAGATGACCCTCGGGAGCGCGACTCCCAAGGGAAAAGAAATAGGTGATAGGAAAATGGTAAAACCAAGGTTGGGCCTTGCTGGAGGAGTTTTATTCAAAGCGAACTGTCAAGGGGTCCCCATAACACCCAACCGCGTTAAGAACGCAAAATCAAGGAACATAACACCGGTATGACGGAAACTAGGGCGGCAAGAGTGGAACAAAACACCAGGCATAAGGCCGAGCCTTCCACTCTTTACCAAGTATATAGGTGCATTAATTAAATAAGAGATATTGTGATATCCCAACATAAACATAATCCAACATGGAGCAATCTTCATCTTCACCTGCAACTAACAACGCCATAAGAGGGGCTGAGCAAAGCGGTAACATAGCCAAACAACAGTTTTGTAGGAAGGTTGACAAAGGTTAGGGGTTCATGGCAATTTGGGAGGCTTGAAGAGCAAGTGATAGGTAGCGCGGCATAGCGATAGAACGAAGCAACTAGCATAGCAATGATAGTAGTGAGATCCAAGGTGACGGTCATCTTGCCTGAAATCCCTCTAGGAAGAAGAATGAGTCCATGAAGAAGATGAAGCCACGAAGACGAACCAAGTGTAGATGAACGAATCCTCACGATCGCAACGAAACGGGAACTATCGAGAAGAAGCACACAACATGGTAAACACACCACACATGAACAAGGCATGATGCTCAACCAAGTATGATGCATGACAAGGCTATATGAAGCTACTCATGGCAAGAGATGATGCATACAAGAACAACACATCAACGCAAGTTTAAATGAGGCCGGAAGCAACATATAACAACTCCGGTAAGTCCTCATATGCAAATTTCGAAATTGGTCCAGATCTGAATAAACCTTATATTCAAGTTGTTAAACAGCAAGTTAAGATGCACTAAAATGATCTACACGAAATTCTAGTCAGGTTACAGATAAAGTTCATTTAGTTCGGAGCTACGGCCTAGAAGATATGAGCAAAACAAGTTAAACATAGCATTGAAGCAAAATGCATTCAAACATCAAGCAAACACATTCAAAACATGGATCCAACAAAGTAACATGAAACTACATGCAAAACTAAGCAAGTTTCATATAGGGCACACTCAAAACGGAGCAACGGTTCAACACATACACATGAAACAAGTTTAAAGGACAAGCTGTCCAAAACAGCAACTAGGCATCTAGCAAGCATCAAAACAATATGCTACAGTACCTCAACATGAAAACAAAAGGCATGGACATGGTGTACAGGGAAAGCATGCAAAACATGAACACTGAGCTATCTCCAGAAATCACTAGAACATGCTCAAAAGGACATGGCAAGATTGCAAATAATAACAGTTTCACAGACTTGGCAGAATTCACTGGACATGGCAGAAATAACATCAGGTTGCAATATTTAGAGCTATCAAACAACATGCTACAGGAACAGATCACAGCAAACAAAGGCACGACATGAATCTACTAACTGCATAGAACAAAAGTTCCTTACAGATCACAAGCCAAAAAGGCACAGAAGATATGATGGAACCCATGTAAACATAGCAAGTTCCATAAACAGATTCAGAATTAACAGAAAAACTGAGCATGGCATAAACAGAATTATGAAGGCATATTTGCGAGCTCAAATCACTCATCACAAAGCATTTCATGGCATGTGAAGGCATCCAACAGTAAGATGGCATAATTATGAAGCTAAGCATGGCAAGAGCAAGTTCATAGGGTGAATGGATCACTAGCAAAACACATGTCCAAACTGAACTTCATGTTAACAGGCTGACAGCAACATTATTTAGCAAGTTTGGAGCAAGATTACAACAAGCTACAGCAGGCTATAAATGCAAAACAAGGCATGGATGGATAGGTAATCACATGTATAAGAAAACATCCTTAGTGAACATCTCCAGATTATGTATAGAATTCATTGTATCAACAGGTTTACATAGCATCCCAATATAACAGAACAAGACTTGGCGGAAATGACTTGTCATAGAAATCAGCAACATCACGGAGGCTACTTTGCATGCTTGTAACAATCAACATATGGGATATCATGAATCGTGGATTGCACCACAGCAAACACGGAATGTTGCAGCTCATAACACATGTAGACATCATGCTCAAAAGAAAATCACACAAAAAGATACGAAAATGACAAATGAGCAAGTTCTGTTAAACTACAGTAGAAAACATCATATAGCAGTCTTGCAACGATGATTAGAGCATCAAGATGAACTCAAATAAGCATAGCATAATAGAACAAAATGAAGAGCGTCTCATATTGAACATTTGGACATATTATATGCCTAATTCGGAGTAGCACACATGAAGTTATGGCATGCAGAACATAGCACCAAAATGCAACTATTTAGGGACTTGGAGAAAAAACAGGGTCAACCTCGTGGATCTGGATCTGGCGCGCGGGAAACGAGGACGGCCGGAGATGGGCTGCGCGGGGGCCGGAGAAGCTCGGGGAGGCGCCGGCGGGGGTCGGGGACGGCGGGGCCGGATCGGTCCCGGCCGGATCCGGGTGGTGGCCGGCCGGCGACGAGGCGACGAGCGGCGGCGGGGCCGCGGGGACGTGTTGGCGCCCGCTTGCTTTGCGCTCACCAGATTAAACCGGGGGCTAATGTCGGGGATATACCCCGCGGTATGACCCGGCCGGACTTGGCGACTCACTAGAGACCCGGCCGGACTTGGCGTCTCACCAGAGACCTGGCTGGAGCTTGGAGACTCACTGGCGATCCGCCCGAACATAGCGGTTCACAGAGTAACCCGCCTGGACATTGTGACTCATTGGAGACCCGGCGGGCGGATCAGGCGGACGACAAGGCCCAAGGCCCAGCAGGCTGGCTTATACTCTGGTGGGTTAGCTTAAGATGAAAGGCGTGAGGATTATTTCCTTTACAAGGAAGCAAGACCCAGACTTGTATTCAACTTGTAAAGAAAGATAGACTAGTCCTAATCCTACTAGGACTCCATATGTAACCCACCCCTCTAACTTATATAAGGAGGGGCAGGGCACCCCAAGAGAGGAGGAAAAACAAGAAACAATCTCTAGGGCTAGACATAAAGAGCCGGCCAAGCCGGCGACTCACTCATGATCATAATGAGACCTAGCCACAAACAGCATGTAGGGTTATTACCGGATGATGTTTCCCGGGGCCCGAAGCTGTCTAAATCCTTGTCTTGTGTTGCGTCTCTCGATTCCGCCCAACCCCTCTCAAGCTACCACATAGATGCGCTGGCCTCACGACTAAGTCCTGACACTAAGGACATCTGCCGTGACAATTCCACGACAGTTGGCGCCCACCGTGGGGCACACGCACGGTGGTGTTGAGTTCTTGGAGGGAGCTCTCCCAGGGATCGAGAAGTTTGCAATTTTTCGGATGACCCGGTTTGGAAGGGTTCGCATCAAGTTCAAGTTTATCAGTCCAGGTTTAAGATCTTTGAGGTTTGAAAGTTCAAAGGAAAATTAGGTTTACAACTCGTTCGTCGACATCATCGGGCAATCTGCTGAGACAAAACGCCAACAGGAATTTAATCCTCGCGTCAGCGTACGATCGGGTGGATGCGATCAACTTTTCTCGGCGGCTATTGTGCGCGGCGTCTAAACAATCCATCAAGCCATCAAATCACCAAGTCGCTGAGACCGTTGACTTACGTTGAAATCTGATCGATGTTGGGAGCACCGCTTGCGAGAGGCCGAGACCGGCAGGAGTTCCAAATGCATCTAAGGCGTCAGTTGTTCTGCCAAGTTGCTGATTGTTCCTCCCGAAAAGATCAGGCATAGCCATTGCTAGTAGTATTTACGAGTTTGATCGCTGCTACTACTGGTCAACCAAAAGCAAAGTCGGCAGCCTGGAAAAGACGCTCAGTATAAAAAAGTCAAGGAAGCAGTCAGGAAAAGGAGAGGCAGACGTGCAGTTTCCGAAGACGCCTACGACCCGAAACCAATCGATATGAGGATAAATCGTGGCAGAAAAAGAAAGGCTAGCGGCGCAGGTCAAATCCACCGAGTTGTCAGTACCATTGCTTTTTTAGACGTGAGGGCAAGGGAATAAAGAAACAAGCATCATTGCATGTCACGAGTCCCTAGGTTTAATGGAAAACTACTCTGGATGGAAGACAAAGAATACCGATACTAGCGCATCAATTGCTAGTAGTAATACCACCAAAGTTGTCAGGCACAGGTGGAGGACGCGTTCACGTTTGCACACATACAGGCTGCATAGCCAGCGCATGCACACGCAACCGCACTTGAACGGTCTACACTCGTTTGTCCAAACTGACAGTACACGTCAGACATAATTCTGCGTTCACCACTTCCTCTGCTCTACGACGAGTCAAAGCTCTGACCAGCTGCTTCCAAACCGGACAGGCCTCGGTTAAACCGCCGTGGCCCGCCTCCATTGAGGACCGCCGCGCCGAGTCCTCTGACTGCTGCTGTCTGTGCATGCTGAGTCGCCCGCTTGCTTTGCGCTCGCGGCCCTGCCGTCTCCCGCGTTGCTGCGCCCGTGTCCTCACCTCGAGGCACCCTTGCTACAACGCTGAGCCGACCACTTCCCCAGCTACTGTGGGTTCGGGCCGCCACTGCGGTGTCGCTTTCAAGTCGCCCCTCCGGCCGCTGTTATATCTGCCGCTTTGTTGGTCCTGTGTACATACTAAAGGCTGCACCAGAATACATCCAACATTATCCAATACTGGTATCCGCGTTCATCCGGAAAATAAATCAGGTGATGTTCGTCCAGTCTGTTTTAACAGCACGTATTAATTTGTGAGAACAGTTATTTTGTCGCGTAATATTTTTACGCAGGATAGTCATTCAGGACAAAGGTGTTATACAGCGGATATGGAGCGCGCACCAGCATAACTCTGCACTGGAGTCCGTCCGTGTCATGTTGCTCGATGGATACGCGTGCAAGTCGTGGCCCCCGCTGTTCGGTTTACATCTGTCCGCGCCTGCGGCCAAGTCGCCCGTCCGCACCGGCTTACAACGCCGCGGCCGACTCTCTCGTCCGCACCGGTTTACAGTGCTGCGGTTGACTCACCCGTGATTAACTTCATGGCGGATTACTTCCGGCCTAAACACATCAGGTGTTATCCCTCCTATATATTTTATCAGTATATTTTAATTCCTCTGAGCACTATTACACTGCCCTATTGGTGTTTTTATATACAGATAAAATTATTGTTATACTGCGGGTATAGAGCACGAAATGGCAACGTTTTACAATGGCGTTTTCCTCCGTGTCGCATTACCCGATGAACGGATGGCCGGTTCACGCGTCCGCGCCGGTTTACAATGTGGAGGACAACTTGCTCGTCCACACCGGCTTACAACGTTGCGGGCGACTCTCCCGTCCGCACCGGTTTACAACGCCGCGGCCGATTCATCCATCTGTTCGCATGGCCGGCTCGCCCATGATTGATTTCAGCTTCACCGTGGTGATCATTAAATCCCGCGGTGGATATTTTCTGGCTTAACATATCAGGTGAAATCCATCCATTATATTTTCATATTATATATTGCTTTCTTTAAAAGAGCAATTACTCTAGCTCGCAAGTTTTTCAATGTAGGACAAATTATCTACTGAAAAAAGGGATTATTATATCACTGAGCAATTGGGTAACTCATGCCGGTTTATATCACGGTTAAATATGGAGAATCTCAAGCCAACTCCTCGAGTCATCTTGAGACTCGGGGGCTACAGTGACATGACTCGGGAACTCCGGGTCGTTGGAGGTAATGATAACCCGGTTCTGGAGGCTACTACCATATTGATGAAAATTTAAAAGCCGTCAAAAAATTGCCGGTTCAAAATAAAGATTCCAGTTTAAAATCCGGTTCAAGAGATATCTCTCTCCCGCAAAGTTTTGAAGCTCTCAAATCCGGTTCAGACATCCGGCTCAAGGTAAATTTATATCTTAGAAAGCTTTGAAGCTCTCAATATCCAGTTTAAAAATTTCCGGTTCAAAAAGAATTTATCTCACGCAAAGCTCGAGTTCTCAGGAAAATTAAAGGGACCAAAGAGAGTCTGTTACAAAGCACAACTCAAATATAGGTACCCTGCTTTAAAGACCATTGGGAGCTGATCGTATTCGAATTTAGCTTAACCCTTTGGGTGTGACCCTGATCGTATTCGAATCAGAGTCGTTAAATATTCTCATGATCACTAGGGGGCTTCCTGTTCAAACATAGGTCGTATTCGAACCAAAGAGAACATAGCTGTCGGTACCCTCTTGATCGGCACACTGCCAAGCTCACTAGGGGGCTTCTTGATCGTATTCGAATCATAGCTCAACCCCTTTTGGGAACCGACGTGGATCTTATTCGAATCAGCGTCGTTAAACAACTCTCAAGGTCATTTGGGGGCTTCCTGTTCAAACATAGGTCGTATTCGAACCAAAGAGAACATAGCTGTCGGTACCCTCTTGATCGGCAATGCCAAAGCCACTGGGGGCTATATGATCGTATTCGAGTCTTAGCTTAACCCCTTTGGGACGGTTTTCTGGTCGTATTCGAATCAGAAGCCTCAAAAATTTTGAAGTTTCTTTTTGCAAACAATTTTTTGGATTTTATTTGAAGTTCTTTTGATCATATCTAAAGTGTATATGAGTGGTTTCTATTTAACCCGGCTTGATTTTCAATGATAAATCGCCAGCTTATGACAATCATCATCTATGTGGAAGCATTGGCTTCTAAGGATTGGGTTATCGCCCTTACTGCACAGGTCATGTAAACCGGCAGTACAAATTCAATATCACAGTGGTTATATGTGAGATATTATGACCCGCCCTGCGGTAAACCGCCAAGGGATCTTGTGATCTACTTGTGTGCAGGATAAGACTACATTTGGGTGGTTACCCGCCCTGGCTTTTGATATTAAGTCGCCAGGGCGTATGTCGTTTAAACTCTGTGCAGGATTTGCAGAACTGTGACTTATATAAATGCTTAAGTTCAAGCCCATCATTAAAATTGATGCTTCAAAATGATTATCCATTCTTGATTTTCTCAAAGGTTATAAGCCGCCGGGTTATGAAATTCCGACTTACAATGAATGCACATTAAGTCGCCATCGGCCAAGAGCCGCCGAGTATTTGAACTTTGGATCTACTTGTCAACCGATAAGGTATTCAAATTTCTAATAGCCAAAACTTGGCTGGATTTTCATGATGATATTAAATGATTGAGGTTTTCATACCGGATTATATTATTCAAATCTTGAATAGCCAACATGGCTGGATTTTTATTATGATTATCAATATTATGATGGAGGTCTTTAAAGTCGCTTCAGCGCAATGGCTATTATTTTATCAAGGTATATGATTTATTTTACAATGGAGGGAATAGTCCCGAGTCGCTGCAGGCTTACGACCCAGCACTTGGGGGCTATATTATTCAAGTTGAGGTTACATCAAATATGCAAGTCCCATGTCACTGCCAACATACACCATGGCACTTGGGGGCTAATGCAAAGTCATTTTTTGCTCAACTTATTTGAAGAGCCGACTCATCACATTATAATGAGCCGGCCCTTGGGGGCTACCAATTGCTCCTGTCGAAAATTCAAGGTACACAAGCCTTAATCCATTATATTGAAAGATCCACTACTCAGTTGGTAGAGTACAAAACTCTTAACCTTGTGGACGTGGGTTCAAGCCCCATGGTGGAGATTACATCATATGTTGTTATTATCAATGAATCATATACAAAGTCCCAGCTCGGTAATATATTATTAAACCCGGCCCTTGGGGGCTACACGTTGCTGGTCAAGTTTACATGATCATATTTACAAAGTCCCTGCTCATTATTGCATAATGACCCGACCCTTGGGGGCTACACTGGTTGAAGTTTTTATGAGCATAAGGCAATTACAAGTCCCAGGTTGCTGCAAGCATGACAACCCAACACTTGGGGGCTACATATATGGAATATTCAGTTTATGACTAATGATTGAGATGAATAACCCGGATTTCTTCAAGGTTGCAACACTTATATTGAAGCAAGTCTTAAGTTATCACTATGTTCTCCTCTTAAGACTTGGGGGCTATAGGTGATAGGCATATCAGGGAGAAAAAATATTCAAATTCTCAGTTTGCAGCAGACCAGATTAACCCGGTGTCTGCAACAATCATGACCCGACATCATTTATTTATAACCCGGCAATTTTGGCAATCATAAATCGGCAAGATCTATATCTTTAAGCCGGCTGAATATCAGTTGAATATTTCAAGACCAATATTTTTGTCAAGTCAGAGCATTGAAGGCCGACTCAAATGGATTATTTCTTATAATATTTCTCTACAAGAGCCAATGTCAGCAAATTGGTTATGAAGCTGGCTTATTGATCCGGATTTTTCAGAAGAAGCGCCTGGATTTTTTGGCATTGGCAAGGTTTGGACATATCTGTTAAAGGAGATTTGCTATAAGATCTTGAGTATGCATCTAGGAGGAAATGATAAGGACTTAAGGATGATCAGGTGCCGGCTTACAATAATATTTAACCCGGAGCACAACCTGTCAAATTTGTTCTTGTGTTTATGTTGCGGGATCAGTTTAACATGGATAAATCCAAATTAAACTGGGGGCTAATGTCGGGGATATACCCAGCGGTATGACCCGGCCGGACTTGGCGACTCACCAGAGACCTGGCGGGAGCTTGGCGACTCACTGGCGATCTGCCCGAACATAGCGGTTCACAGAGTAACCCGCCTGGACATTGTGACTCACTGGAGACCCGGCGGGCGGATCAGACGGACGACAAGGCCCAAGGCCCAGCAGGCTGGCTTATACTCTGGTGGGCTGGCTTAAGATGAAAGGCGTGAGGATTATTTCCTTTACAAGGAAGCAAGACCCGGACTTGTATTCAACTTGTAAAGAAAGATAGACTAGTCCTAATCCTACTAGGACTCCATATGTAACCCACCCCTCTAACTTATATAAGGAGGGGCAGGGCACCCCAAGAGAGGAGGAAAAACAAGAAACAATCTCTAGGGCTAGACACAAAGAGCCGGCCAAGCCGGCGACTCACTCATGATCATAATGAGACCTAGCCACAAACATCATGTAGGGTTATTACCGGATGATGTTTCCCGGGGCCCTGAAGCTGTCTAAATCCTTGTCTTGGTGTTGCGTCTCTCGTCCCGATCAACCCCTCTCAAGCTACCACATAGATGCGTTGGCCTCGCGACTAAGTCCTGACACTAAGGACATCTGCCGTGACAATTCCACGACAGGTAGGGTTGGAAAGAACGAATGAATTGATACTTGAACGAAGCACCGGTACAACAGAAAGAATCTTGAACGATCCACCGTAGGAATTGAAATGAATGACGAAAAGAGAATGAATCACCAGAAAGAATTAGAAAAGCACGAAGATACTTGAGTGAAACGAGATGCAAGAGAATGCATAGATCGCGAACTGATTGAAGGATACTTGAACGAAGCACCGGTACAAATATAGGAACGAACACAGCTGAAAACTTGGAACAAAGAAATCTTATGAAATGATGGCTTCTTAATGATCGAAACGGAAGACAACTCCTGAGATACCCCGGATGGGTGAAAAGAATTGCACGACTGGAAACAACTTGAGAGGATAACATCAAGCTAGGGCCACGAATCTTCGGGAGAATGGACAAGATTTAGGGAAAAATCTACTTCGGTCTTCAAATGTTGAGAATGACGACGAGAAACAACACCAAAATTGTTGAGATACTCCGGGAGAATGAAAAGCAAAGAGCTAGAGTCAACAATGAAAATATTTTGAAATCGATCTTGGAAAGGCATCTGTTTAATGGAATCCAAACTTACGTAAAACTTCGAAAGAAAATATTTGAGAAAAGCTCCGGAAAATTAGAAGAGTCAGGTAAGATCCTGGGAAAAGACCTGTGGGTTAGGGCCCACCGAAAGAAACACCGTAGTAAAGGATTGTCGAATGAGAAATGATGCACCGGAACGATTGAAAGATTTGAATGAGGTGACAACCTCGAAATAATTGAATGCAAACACGAATCTTCTGAGATGACTTCATCACTCCGGAATGATTATACTAGCGAGAGGTGAACAAGCAAAGAAATCACTTGAGTCGAGGACAGGAATATGATCAACATCGAAAAAGCTTGAATTGAAACCACTGGAAAGAAAATCAGACGAACAATGATGAACTAGACGAGAATCCACCAGTTGAGACAACTGAGGAAAGACTGAAGATACTCCGCACGAATGAAATTTATGCCCGAATAGAGGCTCAGACTCCGGGAATAAAAGGGGTGGGAGGGCGTGAAAAACAACGGCAACATGGAAGGGGAAATCGACGAATAGCTTTGAAGAGAAAACGCCGGTTGAAATCATTGAGGAAAGAATGCAAAGACTTCGCACGAGTAGGATGGATACTCGATCACGGACTCCGGCTCCGAGAAGAAGAAGGGCGGGCGGGTGGGAAAAAGAAGACAACTGAGGACAGAGAAACAACTTCGTTGAGAGAGAACTGAGGATTGAACTTGCAAAAACAAAGAGGTCGAATCGCCTTGACGAGAAAATGCACCGGATGAAAAGAGTAGAGAACCCACGATCGAAAAACTAACCGCGTGATCCTAAGGAAAGTTTGAAGGGGAAGAGGAGTAATTCAAAACACCTACGTCAAGATTTCTCACCAGAGCGACGAATGGGCTAAGGAGTAAAAAGAATTCCTACTCTCCTATATAACTAGACTCAGAATTTTTTTTCTTCTAGACTCAACAACGGCCAAACTACACGATCAATCAAGGGGGGCTCCTATGGTCGGTCGAGGCTCTGATACCAACTTGTCACGCCCAAGATGCGACCCTATCATAAAGGAACTCGAAGGTCCCACCAAGGATAGAAGCGCATCTTCAAGACACTTTTGCAAGGTGGATATAATTACATCAACATTACATAAAAGATGGGGATACATATAAGGCATACAAATGCCGCAAGAATACATCAATACAACATACATAAGATCAACATCCGACTACGGATGAACACAAACAGAAACTCGAACGACATCCACCCTGCTAGCCCAGACTGCCGACCAGGAACCTAACCCAAGATCGACGAAGAAGAAGATGGAGAACTCCAACACAAATAAACATCGCTCTCGCATCATGATCATCGCATAACCTGTACCTGCAACTGTTGTTGTAGTAAACTGTGAGCCACGAGGACTCAGCAATCCCATTACCATGGGTATCAAGACTAGCAAAGCTTAATGGGTAAGGAAAGGATAGGTGGTGAGGTTGCAGCAGCGACTAAGCATGTATGGTGGCTAACATACGGAAATAAGAGCGAGAAGAGAAGCAACGGAACGGTCGTGAAACTAGCAATGATCAAGAAGTGATCCTGAACTCCTACTTACGTCAAACATAACCCAAAAACCGTGTTCACTTCCCGGACTCCGCCGAGAAGAGACCATCACGGCTACACACGCGGTTGATGCGTTTTAATTAAGTCAAGTGTCAAGTTCTCTACAACCGGACATCAACAAATTCCCATCTGCCACATAACCGCGGGAACGGCTCTCGAAAGTTTATACCCTGCAGGGGTGTCCCAACTTAGCCCATTATAAGCTCTCATGGTCAATGAAGGATATTCCTTCTCCCGGGAAGACCCGATCAGTCTCGGAATCCTGATTTACAAGATATTTCGACAATGGTAAAACAAGACGAGCAAAGCTACCCGATGTGCCAACAATCTCGATAGGAGCTGCACATATCTCGTTCTCAGGACAACACCGGATGAGACATCCTACGAGTAAAACCAGACCTCGAGTTTCCACGAGGAGGCCCTGCAGTCTACTCAGTTCAGACAAACACTTAGAGAAGCACTGGCCCGGGGGGTTTAAAATAAAGATGACCCTCGGGAGCGCGACTCCCAAGGGAAAAGAAATAGGTGATAGGCAAATGGTAAAACCAAGGTTGGGCCTTGCTGGAGCAGTTTTATACAAAGCGAACTGTCAAGGGGTCCCCATAACACCCAACCGCGTTAGCAACGCAAAATCAAGGAACATAACACCGGTATGACGGAAACTAGGGCGGCAAGAGTGGAACAAAACACCAGGCATAAGGCCGAGCCTTCCACTCTTTACCAAGTATATAGGTGCATTAATTAAATAAGAGATATTGTGATATCCCAACATAAACATAATCCAACATGGAGCAATCTTCATCTTCACCTGCAACTAACAACGCCATAAGAGGGGCTGAGCAAAGCGGTAACATAGCCAAACAACAGTTTTCTAGGAAGGTTGACAAAGGTTAGGGGTTCATGGCAATTTGGGAGGCTTGAAGAGCAAGTGATAGGTAGCGCGGCATAGCGATAGAACGAAGCAACTAGCATAGCAATGATAGTAGTGAGATCCAAGGTGACGGTCATCTTGCCTAAAATCCCTCTAGGAAGAAGAATGAGTCCATGAAGAAGATGAAGCCACGAAGACGAACCAAGTGTAGATGAACGAATCCTCACGATCGCAACGAAACGGGAACTATCGAGAAGAAGCACACAACATGGTAAACACACCACACATGAACAAGGCATGATGCTCAACCAAGTATGATGCATGACAAGGCTATATGAAGCTACTCATGGCAAGAGATGATGCATACAAGAACAACACATCAACGCAAGTTTAAAAGAGGCCGGAAGCAACATATAACAACTCCGGTAAGTCCTCATATGCAAATTTCGAAATTGGTCCAGATCTGAATAAACCTTATGTTCAAGTTGTTAAACAGCAAGTTAAGATGCACCAAAATGATCTACAGGAAATTCTAGTCAGGTTACATATAAAGTTCATTTAGTTCGGAGCTACGGCCTAGAAAATATGAGCAAAACAATTTAAAGATAGCATTGAAGCAAAATGCATTTAAACATCAAGCAAACACATTCAAAACATGGATCCAACAAGGTAACATGAAACTACATGCAAAACTAAGCAAGTTTCATATAGGGCACACTCAAAACGGAGCAACGGTTCAACACATACACATGAAACAAGTTTAAAGGACAAGCTGTTCAAAACAGCAACTAGGCATCTAGCAAGCATCAAAACAATATGCTACAGCACCTCAACATGAAAACAAAAGGAATGGACATGGTGTACTGGGAAAGCATGACAAAACATGAACACTGAGCTATCTTCAGAAACCACTAGAACATGCTCAAAAGGACATGGCAAGATTGCAAATAATAACAATTTCACAGACTTTGCAGAATTCACTGGACATGGCAAAAATAACATCAGATTGCAATATTTAGAGCTATCAAACAACATGCTATAGGAACAGATCACAGCAAACAAAGGCACGGCATGAATCTACTAACTGCATAGAATAAAAGTCCCTTACAGGTCACGAGCCGAAAAGGCACAGAAGATATGATGGAACCCATGTAAACATAGCAAGTTCCATAAACAGATTCAGACTTGGCAGAAAAACTGAGCATGGCATAAACAGAATTATGAAGGCATATTTGCGAGCTCAATTCACTCATCACAAAGCATTTCATGGCATGTGAAGGCATCCAACAGTAAGAAGGCATAATTATGAAGCTAAGCATGGCAAGACCAAGTTCATAGGATGAATCGATCACTAGCAAAACACATGTCAAAACTGAACTTCATGTTAACAGGATGACAGCAAAATTATTTAGCAAGTTTGGAGCAAGATTACAACAAGATACAGCAGGCTATAAATGCAAAACAAGGCATGAATGGATAGGTAATCACATGTATAAGAAAACATCCTTAGTGAACATCTCCAGATTATGTACAGAATTCATTGTATCAACAAGTTTACATAGCATCCCAATATAATAGAGCAAGACTTGGCGGAAATGACTCAAGTCACAGAAATCAGCAACATCACGGAGGCTACTTTGCAAGCTTGTAACAATCAACACATGGGATATCATGAATCGTGGATTGCACCACAGCAAAGACGGAATGTTGTAGCTCATAACACATGTAGACATCATGCTCAAAAGAAAATCACACAAAAAGATACAAAAATGACAAATGAGCAAGTTCTGTTAAACTACAGTAGACAACATCATATAGCAGTCTTGCAACGATGATTAGAGCATCAAGATTAACTCAAATAAGCATGGCATAATGGAACAAAATGAAGAGCGTCTCATGTCGAACATTTGGACATATTATATGCCTAATTCGGAGCAGCACACATGAAGTCATGGCATGCAGAACATAGCACCAGAATGCAACTATTTAGGGACTTGGAGAAAAAAACAGGGTCAACCTCGTGGATCTGGATCTGGGGCGCGGGAAACGAGGATGGCCGGAGATGGGCTGCGGGGGGGGGCCGGAGAAGCTCGGGGAGGCGCCGGCGGGGGTCGGGGACGGCGGGGCCGGATCGGTCCCGGCCGGATCCGGGCGGTGGCCGGCCGGCGACGAGGCGACGAGCGGCGGCGTGGCCGGGGGGGCGTGTTGGCGCCGGGCGACGAGGCGCGGACGGCGTCGAGCGCGGCGGGCGCCGCGGGGGACGAGGCGGCGCGCGCGGAGGAGTGGGGCGGCGGCGGAGGTCGGCGCCGGCGGGAGGCGGACGGTGGCGCGAGGCGGCGGCGGAACAGGCGCGATCGCCTGCAGGCGGCGGCGGAACGGCAGGGCGGCGCGGAGGGCGAGCGCGGGCGGCTCGGGGCCCGGTCGCGGCGCGGGCGGGCCGGCCTCGGGCCCGGCGGGCCGGCGGCGCGGGGAGAGAGAGGAGGGCGACGTGGCGGTTCGGGATTGGCTGTGGAGGCGCCGGCGGACATGTCCGTCGGCGGGAGAAGTGTCCGGCAGCGCGGATAGGGTTTGATCTAGGGTTAGGGGTGGATTCATCCGCAAATTTCGGGGGAGATGGCCTATTTATAGGTAGAGGGAGCTAGGAGAGTCCAAATGAGGTGCGGTTTTCGCCCACACGATCGTGATCGAACGACCGAGAGCATGGAGGGGGTTTGGATGGGCTCATGAGCTGTGGTGAAGATGGGCTTGGCTGCAAAGAGAGAGGGGTTTCGGGGTTACACGGTTAACCGTTGGGGCATCAAACGACCTCCGAATGCGACGAAATTTGACGGGCGGTCTACCGGTGATAGACCAAGGCCACTTGACAAATCTCGGTGCATTCCGAGAACGTTTTTCTCCCGCTCATGAAACAAGGTCTGAGAGGGGCGACGGGCGCGTGCGGAGAGTGTCGGATCGCGAAACGGACAACGGGGAAAAGGACCGGATGCAAGTTTTGAAAAATATGAGGATGCAATGCAGATGATGACATGGCAAAATGCAACACGCGAGCAGCTGACATGGCAAGGACGGTGAATAACTGGCAGACACCTGGCGCATCCGATCCGGGGCGTTACAACACTCCTCCACTAACAAGAGATCTCGTCCCGAGATCTTAGGACCGAGACGGAAGGAAAAAGGGATGAGGTGAAATAAGAACAAAACAGTGAGGATGAACAAAGTCAAGAACACTCGAGTAGGAAAAGGAAACGACGAATATGACGAGAATCAAAGCTCCGAGAAAAAAATGAATTCGAAACCACTCCGGTTAGGACAAGATAGAAAAGGAATAATAACGAAGGAATTTATGCAGCACTCTGGGTGAACAAGGAAAGAATAGAACATGAACTTGAGAAATGGAACGATACTTGACTTGAGGAACAACACAAAACCTCCGGAAGACTTAAAAGAGTGGAATGAGAAGAACGGGGAAGAAGATGACAACTTCTACCATGAATGAAATAGAGACCATCCTTAGAAGGAAACATTGAACGGGGTTGTTGGAAATTCAACAACAAAAGAATAAGCTTGTTGTGGACTTATGGATAACATTTCAAAATTATGAGGTGGTAACCTACCACAAGCGGAAAAGATTGAAAAGCTGAGAAGAACGAGGAAATGCAAAACTCCATCTCAAAGAATACGGAGAATTAATTGCACTTCGAGATGCAAGAAGAAAAGATACTTGAGCTCCTCCAAAAGAATCTTGATGAACACTTGAAGAATGAATTAAATCATGACGAGCCACCATGAAGAACTTCGGTAGCAAAAGGATGATGAGATAGAATTCAAGGATGGAAAGAATAAGATTAAGGCCTTGCGATGATTCCGATGGAGGTTTCGACGAGATGGCCGAGGAAGCTTTGAACTCCGGGAAAGAAAGATGGGATCACTTGGGATTAGAGTATATTCATCATGAACAACTCTGAAGGAAGGAATTAGATAACTTGATGGGGAAGAATAAGAATTATGTTATGCCTATCCTCCATCAATTAAATTGATGAGATACCATGGATTTGCATACCACTTATTCGCGTTGGAAAAGATTAAGGGGGGATATATCGCAAAACTTGAGAAAGTCTTCGTGAACCACCGGTAGGGTTGGAAAGAACGAATGAATTGATATGATAACAACAGAAAGAATCTTGAACGATCCACCGTAGGAATTGAAATGAATGATGAAAAGAGAATGAATCACCGGAAAGAATTAGAAAAGCACGAAGATACTTGAGTGAAATGAGATGCAAGAGAACGCATAGATCGCGAACTGATTGAAGGATACTTGAACGAAGCACCGGTACAAATATAGGAACGAACAGAGCTGAAAACTTGGAACAAAGAAATCTTATGAAATGATGGCTTCTTAATGATCGAAACGGAAGACAACTCCTGAGATATCCCGGATGGGTGAAAAGAATTGCACGACTGGAAACAACTTGAGAGGATAACATCAAGCTAGCGCCACGAATCTTCGGGAGAATGGACAAGATTTAGGGAAAACTCTACTTCGGTCTTCAAATGTTGAGAATGACGACGAGAAACAACACCAAAATTGTTGAGATACTCCGGGAGAATGAAAAGTAAAGAGGTAGAGTCAACAATGAAAATAATTTGAAATCAATCTTGGAAAGGCATCTGTTTAATGGAATCCAAACTTACGTCAAACTTCGAAAGAAAAGATTTGAGAAAAGCTCTGAAAAATTAGAAGAGTCAGGTAAGATCCTCGGAAAAGACCTGTGGGTTAGGGCCCACCGAAAGAAACACCATAGTAAAGGATTGTCGAATGAGAAATGATGCACCGGAACAATTGAAAGATTTGAATGAGGTGACAACCTCGAAATAATTGAATGCAAACATGAATCATCTGAGATGACTTCATCACTCCGGAATGATTAAACTGGCGAGAGGTGAACGAGCAAAGAAAGCACTTGAGTCGAGGACAGGAATATGATCAACATCGAAAAAGCTTGAATTGAAACCACTGAAAGAAAATGAGATGAACAATGATGAACTAGACGAGAATCCACCAGTTGAGACAACTGAGGAAAGACTGAAGATACTCCGCACGAATGAAATTTATGCCCGAATAGAGGCTCAGACTCCGGGAATAAAAGGGGTGGGAGGGCGGGAAAAACAACGGCAAGTTGGAAGGGGAAATCGACGAATAGCTTTGAAGAGAAAACGCCGGTTGAAATCATTGAGGAAAGAATGCAAAGACTTCGCACGAGTAGGATGGATACTCGATCACGGATTCCGGCTCTGAGAAGAAGAAGGGCGGGCGGGTGGGAAAAAGAAAACAACTGAGGACAGAGAAACAACTTCGTTGAGAGAGAACTGAGGATTGAACTTGCAAAAACAAAGAGGTCGAATCGCCTTGACGAGAAAATGCACCAGATGAAAAGAGTTGAGAACCCACAATCGAAAAACTAACCGCGTGATCCTAAGGAAAGTTTGAAGGGGAAGAGGAGTAATTCAAAACACCTACGTCAAGATTTCTCACCAGAGCGACGAATGGGCTGAGGAGTAAAAAGAATTCCTACTCTCCTATATAACTAGACTCAGAAAAGTTTTTCTTCTAGACTCAACAACGGCCAAACTACACGATCAATCAAGGGGGGCTCCTATGGTCGGTCGAGGCTCTGATACCAACTTGTCACGCCCAAGATGCGACCCTATCCTAAAGGAACTCGAAGGTCCCACCAAGGATAGAAGCGCATCTTGAAGACGCTTTTGCAAGGTGGATATAATTACATCAACATTACATAAAAGATGGGGATACATATAAGGCATACAAATGCCGCAAGAATACATCAATACAACATACATAAGATCACCATCTTACTACGGATGAACACAACCAGAAACTCGAACGACATCCACCCTGCTAGCCCAGGCTGCCGACCAGGAACCTAACCCAAGATCGACGAAGAAGAAGAAGGAGAACTCCAACACAAATAAACATCGCTCTCGCGTCATGATCATCGCATAACCTGTACCTGCAACTGTTGTTGTAGTAAACTGTGAGCCACGAGGACTCAGCAATCCCATTACCATGGGTATCAAGACTAGCAAAGCTTAATGGGTAAGGAAAGGATAGGTGGTGAGGTTGCAGCAGCGACTAAGCATGTATGGTGGCTAACATACGGAAATAAGAGCGAGAAGAGAAGCAACGGAACGGTCGTGAAACTAGCAATGATCAAGAAGTGATCCTGAACTCCTACTTACGTCAAACATAACCCAAAAACCGTGTTCACTTCCCGGACTCCGCCGAGAAGAGACCATCACGGCTACACACGCGGTTGATGCGTTTTAATTAAGTCAAGTGTCAACTTCTCTACAACCGGACATTAACAAATTCCCATCTGCCACATAACCGCGGGCACGGCTCTCGAAAGTTTATACCCTGGAGGGGTGTCCCAACTTAGCCCATTATAAGCTCTCACGGTCAACGAAGGATATTCCTTCTCCCGGGAAGACCTGATCAGTCTCGGAATCCCGGTTTACAAGACATTTTGACAATGGTAAAACAAGACCAGCAAAGCCACCCGATGTGCCGACTATCCCGATAGGATGCTCAACCAAGTATGATGCATGACAAGGCTATATGAAGCTACTCATGGCAAGAGATGATGCATACAAGAACAACACATCAAAGCAAGTTTAAATGAGGCCGGAAGCAACATATAACAACTCCGGTAAGTCCTCGTATGCAAATTTCAAAATTGGTCCAGATCTGAATAAACCTTATGTTCAAGTTGTTAAACAGCAAGTTAAGATGCACCAAAATGATCTACACGAAATTCTAGTCAGGTTACATATAAAGTTCATTTAGTTCGGAGCTACGGCCTAGAAAATATGAGCAAAACAAGTTAAACATAGCATTGAAGCAAAATGCATTCAAACATCAAGCAAACACATTCAAAACATGGATCCAACAAGGTAACATGAAACTACATGCAAAACTAAGCAAGTTTTATATAGGGCACACTCAAAACGGAGCAACGGTTCAACACATACACATGAAACAAGTTTAAAGGACAAGCTGTCCAAAACAGCAACTTGGCATCTAGCAGGCATCAAAACAATATGCTACAGCACCTCAACATGAAAACAAAAGGCATGGACATGATATACAGGGAAAGCATGACAAAACAAGAACACTGAGCTATCTCCAAAAATCACTAGAACATGCTCAAAAGGACATGGCAAGATTGCAAATAATAACAGTTTCACAGACTTAGCAGAATTCACTGGACATGGCAGAAATAACATCAGGTTGCAATATTTAGAGCTATCAAACAACATGCTACAGGAATATATCATAGCAAATAAAGGCCTGGCATGAATATAATAGTTTTATAGAACAAAAGTCCTTTACTGATCACGAGACAAAAAGGCACAGAAGATATGATGGCACCCATGTAAACATAGCAAGTTTCATAAACAGATTCAGACTTGGCAGAAAAACTGAGCATGGCATAAACAGAATTATGAAGGCATATTTGCGAGCTCAAATCACTCATCACAAAGCATTTCATGGCATGTGAATGCATCCAACAGTAAGATGGAATAATTATGAAGCTAAGCATGGCAAGAACAAGATCAAAGGGTGCATGGATCACTAGCAGAACACATGTCAAAACTGAACTTCATGTTAACAGGCTGACAACAACATTATTTAGCAAGTTTCGAGCAAGATTACAACAACATACAACAGGCTATAAATGCAAATCAAGGGATGGATGGATAGAGAATCACATATATAAGAAAGCATCCTTAATGAACATCTCCAGATTATGCACAAAACTCATGGTATCAACAGGTTTACATAGCATCCCAATATAAGAGAACAAGACTTAGCAGAAATGACCAAGTCACAGAAATCAGCAACATCACGGAGGCTATTTGCAAGCTTGTAACAATCAACACATGGCACATCATGAAGCATGGATTGCACCACAGCAACAACGGCATGTTGAAGCTCATAACACATGTAGACATCATGCTCAAAAGAAAATCACACAAAAAG
Source organism: Triticum aestivum (assembly GCF_018294505.1). Classification (NCBI taxonomy): domain Eukaryota; kingdom Viridiplantae; phylum Streptophyta; class Magnoliopsida; order Poales; family Poaceae; genus Triticum; species Triticum aestivum. The sequence goes on from NC_057799.1 coordinate 360,094,928, forward strand.
ATACAAAAATGACAAATGAGCAAGTTCTGTTAAACTACAGCAGACAACATCATATAGCAGTCTTGCAATGATGATTAGAGCATCAAGATTAACTCAAACAAGCATGGCACAATGTAACAAAATGAAGAGCGTCTCATGATGAACATTTGGACATATTATATTCCTAATTCAGAGCAGCACACATGAAGTTATGGCATGCAGAACATAGCACCAGAATGCAACTATTTAGGGACTTGGAGAAAAAAACAGGGTCAACCTCGTGGATCTGGATCTGGGGCGCGGGAAACGAGGATGGCCGGAGATGGGCTGCGCGGGGGGCCGGAAAAGCTCGGGGAGGCGCCGGCGGGGGTCGGGGACGGCGGGGCCGGATCGGTCCCGGCCGGATCCGGGCGGTGGCCGGCCGGCGACGAGGCGACGAGCGGCGGGGCCGCGGGGACGTGGCGGCACCGGGCGACGAGGCGCGGCCCGCGTCGAGCGCGGCGGGCGCCGCGGGGGACGAGGCGGCGCGCGCGGAGGAGCGGGGCGGCGGCGGAGGTCGGCGCCGGTGGGAGGCGGCGGCGAAACGGGCGCGGTCGCCCGCAGGCGGCGGCGGAACGGCAGGCCGGCGCGAAGGGCGAGCGCGGGCGGCTCGGGGCCCAGTCGCGGCGCGGGCGGGCCGGCGGCGCGGGAAGAGAGAGGAGGGCGACGTGGCGGCTCGGGATTGGCTGTGGAGGCGGCGGCGGACATGTCCGTCGGCGGGAGAAGTGTCTGGCGGCGCGGAGAGGGTTTGATCTAGGGTTAGGGGTGGATTCATCCGCAAATTTCGGGGGAGATGGCCTATTTATAGGTAGAGAGAGCTAGGAGAGCCCAAATGAGGTGCGGTTTTCGCCTGCACGATCGTGATCGAACGACCGAGAGCATGGAGGTGGTTTGGATGGGCTCATGGGTTGTGGTGAAGAGGGGCTGGGCTGCAAAGAGAGAGGGGTTTCAGGGTTACACGGTTAACCGTTGGGGCATCAAACGACCTCCGAATGCGACGAAATTTGACGGGCGGTCTACCGGTGATATACCAAGGCCACTCGGCAAATCTCGGCCCATTCCGAGAACGTTTTTCTCACGCTCACGAAACAAGGTCTGAGAGGGGCGACGGGCGCGTGCGAGAGTGTCGGATCGCGAAACGGACAACGGGGAAAAGGACCGGATGCAAGTTTTGAAAAACATGAGGATGCAATGGAGATGATGACATGGCAAAATGCAACACGCAAGCAGCTGACATGGCCAGGACGGCGAATAACTGGCAGACACCTGGCGCATCGGATCCGGGGCGTTACAATCAAGCTCCCGGTTGTGGTCCTCCGGCTGCGGGGCGGGACTATGGAATCCCTCGGTGACCTTTCGCCAGTGCTGTCATAAGCAAACAAACTAGAAATTTATCAAAGGCAATTCGGAGATAGAAGGAGTAAATACAGAGGGGTTGGGCCTTACCCAACTGGGAGGGTTATACATAGAGTACCCGTCTCTGAGCTTGATGCGAAGAAATTCCTTTTCCTCCCCTTTGAACAGTTCGGCTAATATCTTAGCCAAAGCGGCAGGGGTATCCGGACCTTTCCGGCCACAGCGAGAGGCGTCATCCTCCGCATTGTAGTGCCACATGGGAAGCCCTCTGTATTGGAGCGGCTGAACCCCTCGCGCTATGGAGATCGTCATAACCTCGATTACTATGAGCCCGGACTGAGCGGGCTCTTTTATCTTGTTCATCAGCTGACGAACCTCCGCGCCGTCTTCTTCTTCAAGCCTCCGGGGACGCCAACTGTGGCGTTTCTTCAGCGGGACGTCCGCAAATTCGGGAAGACCCTTTCAAACCGGGTCGGGAAGCGGGACATCCTCAATATAGAACCATTCGGAGGGTCATCCATCTGGTGCCTTCCTTGGTGTGCCGGATGGATATCCGGTATCAGCAACGCGCCACACTTCGGCTCCGCCCACCTCAAATATTGACCCTCCGTGATTGCGGGGGACGAGACAGAACAACTTCCTCCACAACTCAAAATGAGCCTCGACGCCCAGGAATAGTTCGCACAAAGCGACGTAACCCGCAATGTGCAGAATAGAGGCCAGAGTGAAGTTGTGCAGCTGGAGGCCATAGTACTCCAGAAGCCCTCGGAGGAATGGATGGACTGGAAATCCAACGCCTCTTAGCAGGTAGGGGACAAAACACACTCACTCTCCCTCGGACGGATTGGGGAAATCCTCTGCCTGAGTCCCCTCATTGAAGGAAGCTAGCCCCGTCCGAACAGGCACTAGATCTGCAGGGGGAAGGAATCCCTGCATTTGCAACTTCGTCAATTGGCTATGAGACACATAACACCTCTCCCACTCGCCTTTCTCTGGGCCAGGACGAGCGGAGGAGCTAGGAATGCTGGCCATGCTGGAATGGTCTCTCCTAAGCAGTCTCTGGAGATTTCTTCTGTGTAGCGCTGGATGGATCTAGGATCCAATCTCTTTAAATAGGCACTCTTCCATATGTAGGCGGGGTGTTATTCGCAAAAATACCCTGAATTTCCACATTCGCTTGACAAGTGGAGGACGAAGATTATTTAAAACGCGCAGAAGCCAAGGAGGCGACATTGGATCAATGGCCGAATACATTACTTGGAGATCATCGAAGGGGGAACCCGCCTTGCAATGCCGAAGACAATGTGTGTGCCGAACACCTCGCTATTGAAGACTGGTTCGGGGGCTACTGAGGGAGTCCCGGATTAAGGGGTCCTCGGGCGTCCGGCCTGATATCCATGGGCCGGACTGATGGGCCGTAAAGATACGAAGACCGAAGATTATAAGCGTGTCCGGATTGGACTTTCCTTGGCGTGGAAGGCAAGCTAGGCGATCAACTATGAAGATTCCTTCTTATGTAACCGACCCCATGTAACCCTAGATCTCTCTGGTGTCTATATAAACTGGAGGGATCAGTCCGGATAGGACACATTCGTTACCATATACCCATAGGCTAGGCTTCTAGGGTTTAGCCATTACGATCTCGTGGTAGATCAACTCTTGTAACACTCATATTCATCAAGATCAATCAAGCAGGAAGTAGGGTATTACCTCCATAGAGAGGGCCCGAACCTGGGTAAACATCGTGTCCCCCGTCTCCTGTTACCATCGATCCTAGACGCACAGTTCGGGACCCCCTACCCGAGATCCGCCGGTTTTGACACCGACACAGCCCACGACATGTTTCAACATTTTTTGGATCCAGCAGGTATCAAGCGGCCTGTGGGCCTCCCAACCTAGCTTATCTATAACATCAGCAACCCAAGTTATGTTTGTTTTTTCAAGACGACGCACAGCTCAGTTCTATTTTTCTATAAGAATACAAGACTGAACCTATGTTTTCTCTTCTATAATAGTATATATATATATATATATATATATATATATATCTTATTTTATTACATATATATAATAGAAACAACATAAGGTTCCGTTAAACCTGTCGTTCGTCCAACCATTTTATAGACCTTCCCACTTCCTTTATTTTTCGTTTTCATTAATCCTATATCTAAATTTTCTCCCACTTTCTTTTTCGATGTAAACTGAGTTTTCTCCCAGTACTTATCCCTAGAACCAACTCAACTGTCCCACGTCTAGCCTAAAAAATAATAATACCCCACGTCCTATTAACGCATCAAATTAAAATGATATTTTATTTTGTAAATTGTAAGTTCTTACAAAATAATAATAATAACAATTGTTTATATATAACTTGGCAAGTTAACTCATAGTGATTGCGTACATAAGCTTGCAAAGATTTTACTGACCAATGCAGTAATAGACGTGCAATCATGTGTTTATGTTTTTATAACATTTCTCCGTCCAGCCCAACATGATATTTTCACCCAGCCCAGCAAGTCCACGGATTTCGAGAAAAATGCAAATGGGCTTTAAATTCTACCATATATATAAACGGTATGCATAGATGCTACATCATTGTTTCACCCAGCCCACCAAATGGACTAAAAAACAAATGCACTGGCTGACATGTGGGTCAGTAGGTCGAAGCCTAAGCAAGGCGTTGGATTTACATCCAACGGCCGGCATTCTTCTTCAATCTCTTGTCTTCTTGCCCCAGCGCTGCCGGGACCGCCTGCTCCAGCCTCCGGCGTCCAGCGGCATTGTTTTGTGCGCCTCGCAGCGAAACGCTACCTCGCCGACGGCCAGGCCATCCCTCCACTCCGCACCTCCTGTTATTCTTGCCGAGTGTAGGCTCACCCCGCACCTGAACCAGTCAAGTTTCCCACTCCTCTCCGTCTGCGACTCCACTGCCGCGTCTTCCCCATCTGCTCGTTCCAGTCTGGGGCCTTGCCGTCGTCCATCGCCTTGCTGCGCTCGGCGCGATGTGGTCAACAAACGAGAGTCATCGGAAGAGGACTGTACGTGGAGAGACTGACGGCTGGGACCCACGAGGTCCATGGTCGCACGCAAGGAAAGTTCCTCCTTATTAAGTTGTTTGCTCCCCTTGACAGCTGGGACCCACCGATTGTATCTTTGCACGGAAGGAAGTGCCTTCTTGTTATGCGAAAAAACTATTCCTCCCGATGACAACTGGGACCCGGCAGATTTGGTGGCTAACTTGTGGGCCTACTAAGAACACGTGTACGCAGGGCTTTGTCAACTTAACTAACAAATGATTCTAGTAGCTGGACCGTTGGATGTTAAACCAACAGCCGTGCTACTTCTTTAACCTCTGTTCTTGCTCCTGTCTCCCGTGGGCGGCAGTGCTGCCGCGCACCCGAACCAGTCAAGTTTCCCACTCCTCTCCATCTGTGACACCACTGTCGCGTCTTCCCCATCTCTGGGTCATTCCAGACTGGGGCCTCGCCGTTGTCCACCGGCCTTGGTGCGCTCGGCACGGTGTGGTCAACAAATGAGAGTCATTGGAAGATGACTGTACGTGAGAGGCTGACAGTGGGGACGCACCACGCCCATGGACGCATGCATGCAACTGCATCCTTTTTACCCTGAATAATAATGTTTTCTCCCCCTGCCTGCTGGGACCCACCAGCTACATCTTCGCACGCAAGGAAGTGCGTCCTTATTACGGGCAAAAAAAATATCCCCCCTGACTGCTGGGACCCAGCAGCTATATCTTCACACGCAAGGAAGTGCGTCCTTATCCTCCCTGACAGCTGGGACCCACCTGGCCAAAGCGTACATACCGTTGTCTGTCTTGTCGGAATGTGTACGTACATACTGGTCGTTCGGTCGCTTTGCAACGATGAACCATGGCCGAGTAAGTAGCGGCACATGTCATAGTAGAGCCCCCCCACGTAGCATTTCAGGCTTTCCCGTCTAAACCGTGTACACGTACATACAGCCACACGCCAAAAAATACAGCCACGTACGTACATATGGGCGGGGTCTCGAATGCCTACTCGCGCATAGTACGGCCAGGGCTCGTGTACATGGCTGGGTCAGAACAGAGAAACTGCGTCATCATCGTGTTCATCGGGAGCGAACCGTCTTGGACGGAACAGCCGATCAAAACGGGGCATGGCGTACCGTAGAACGGAGGAAACGGCCTTGTATTCGACTGGCCATGGTCGAAACGGGATCCTGTTCATCGGGAGGGGTTTGGCGTATCACAAAATGGAGGAAACGGACTTCTCTTAGACCTCCCACGGTCGAAACGGGGTCCTGTTGATCGGGAGGGGTCTGGCGTAAGGCAAAACAAAGAAAACAAACTTGTGTTGGAGCGCTACGGTCGAAAGGGGGGTCCTGTTCATTGGGAGGGGTGCGGCGTACCACAAAACGGGACTCCACGGGATACTATTCATCTCCAACGTCGACTGCCTCCACGGGCTACTGTTCATCCACCATCGACCTCCTCCAGCCTCTACCTGCGACTGTTCATCCAGCCTCCACCGCTTCTCCACCGGCTATTGCTCAACCAGCCCTCTCCATGGGGTCCTATTCAACCACCCCTCCACGGGCTACTGTTCATCCAGCCCTCCACCGGTTAATGTTCAACTAGCCCTCCACGGGGTCCTATTCATCCAGCCCTCCACGAGGTCCTGTTCATCCACCCCCAACCGGCTCGATCGGGGTCCTGTTCATCCAGCGGCAACGGCCTCTACTACCACGGGGTCCTGTTCATCCACCCCACCAGGAACAGTTCATCCAAACCCCCCAACAACGCTCACTGTTCATCAAGAGGCAGCAGGTTTGATCAGCTTCAGTAGCAGCAGTAGTGAAGGAATCGCTCGATCGGGTTCAGTTAACAGCCATCGATCGATCGCTCGGGTTCAGTAACACGTAGCCTGCAGTGCAATCACTCGGGTTCAGTAGGCGAACGCCTCGCTCGGGTTCAGTTAGAGCCCAACGCCTCACACCCACGCGTGTATGTGTACGAGAGAAACACGCATCGCTCGGCCCCCGACCACCCACTGTAACCGGGAACTCCCTGATATTTTCCTCGCCCTCGCTTCTACCACGGTTTTTTCCATCATGGATAGCCCAAAGAATGTCATGCAGCTACGTCTCCGGCCCGCCCAGGACGAAAAGCCCATTTTCTGTCATGATTTTTTCATAGAAGTAGGAGCCCACCACATCTATGATGATACCGGGTTTTGTCACAATTATCGTCATAGAAGTGTCATAAGCATGACAGGAAAAAAATTCGTTCGGCCCAAAATGTCACGGATGTGTCTTTTTTTGTAGTGAAGGTCCCATGTAATAAAATCCCCAAACATCAAATGGTTCAACAGCAAGTGAATAATTCATAGGCATTTCTTGACGCTTGGCGATATTACCTATTCTTTGACATTCACCACAAGATGAGACGAACTTAAGGGCATCCTTGAAGAGAGTAGGCCAGTAAAATCCAAATTGCAATACCTTGTGAGCAGTTCTATCTCCAGCATGATGCCCTCCATAAGATTTGGAGTGACACTTCCGTAGGATTTGTCCCTATTCATGCTTAGGTACACAACGTCTAATAATACCATCTACTCCTTCTTTATAAAGATGTGGGTCATCCCAAAAGTAATGTCTTAAATCATAGAAGAATTTTTTTGTTTTGTTGGTATGTAAAGCTAGGTGGTAAATATTTAGCAACAATGTAATTAGCATAATCAGCATACCAAGGAGTATTATGAGCAACATTTATTGCAGCTAACTGCTCATCAGGAAAACTATCAATAGGTAGTGGGTCATCAGGCAAATTTTCAAGCCTAGACAAATTATCAGCTGCTGGGTTCTCAGCTCCTTTTCTATCAATGATATGTAAATCAAATTCTTGTAACAAGAGAACCCATCGAATAATTCTAGGTTTAGCATCTTTCTTTTCCATAAGATATTTAATAGCAGCATGGTCTGTGTGAACAGTTACTTTGGAATCAACAATATAAGGTCTAAATTTCTCACAAGCAAACACCACTGCTAAGAATTGTTTTTCAGTAGTAGCATAATTTCGTTGAGCACTGTCTAGAGTTTTGCTAGCATAATGAATAACATTCAGTTTCTTATCAACTCTTTGTCCTAGAACAGCACCAACAGCATAATCACTAGCATCACACATAATTTCAAAAGGCAGGTTCCAATCAGGTGGTTGAACAATAGGTGCAGAAATTAAGGCTTTCTTGAGTGTTTCAAAGGCTTCTATCATCATCGGAAACAAAAGGAATATCCTTTTGCAAAAGATTCGTGAGAGGCCTAGAAATTTTAGAGAAGCCTTTAATAAATCTCCTATAGAAACCAGCATGACCTAAGAAACTACGAATACCTTTTATATCTTTAGGATATGTCATTTTCTGAATTGCATCAACCTTAGCTTGGTCCACTTCAATACCTCTTTCAGAAATTTTATGACCCAAGACAATGCCTTCATTAACCATAAAGTGGCACTTCTCCCAATTCAAGACAAGATTTGTTTGTTCACATCTCTGCAAAACTCGATCAAGACTGCTTAAACAATCATCAAAAGACTTCCCATAAACAGAGAAGTCATGCATGAAAACCTCAACAATCTTTTCACAAAAGTCAGAGAATATAGCAGTCATACATCTTTGAAAGGTAGCAGGTGCATTACATAAACCAAAAGGCATACGTCTATAAGCATAGGTTCCAAAGGGACAAGTGGTATTTTCTTGATCAGGTTGAGAAACATGTATTTTTGAAAAATCAGAATATCCATCAAGGAAACAAAAGTGTGTGTGCTTAGATAATCTTTCAAGCATTTGATCAATAAAAGGCAGAGGGTAATAATCTTTTCTAGTTGCTTTGTTTAATTTTCTAAAATCAATTACCATTCTATAGCCTGTAACAATTTTTTGTGGAATAAGTTCATTCTTATCATTAGGAACAACAGTAATTCCTCCTTTCTTAGGGACACAATGAACAAGACTTACCCATCTAGTGTCAGCTATAGGATAGATTATACCTGCTTCCAGAAGTTTTAATATTTCCGTTCTTACCACTTTTTTCATCTTCGGATTTAACCGTTGTTGGTGATCAACAACGGGTTTAGCATCAGGTTCCATATTAATTTTGTGCTGACATAGAGTGGGACTAATGCCCTTTAAATCATCAAGAGTATATCCAATAGCAGCCCGATGCTTCCTTAGAACTTTCAATAATCTTTCTTCTTCATGTTGAAAGGTTAGCACTAATAATAACAGGATAAATTTTCTTTTCATCAAGGTAAGCATATTTCAAAGTGTCTGGTAATTGTTTTAATTCAAACACAGGATCACCTTTAGGTGGGGGAGGACCTCCTAGAGTTTCAATAAGCAAATTTTGTTTAAGTAGAGGACGTTGTTCAAAGAAAATCTTATCTATTTCATTTCTTTCATGCATATGTAAATCATTTTCATGGTCTAGCAGATATTGTTCTAAAGGATCGGTAGGTGGTACAGCAATAGAAGCAAGACCAATTAATTCATCCTTACTAGGCAATTCTTTTTCATGAAGCTTTCTACTAAACTTGGAAAAATTAAACTCATGAGACTCATCACCAAAACTAACACCGACAGTTTGTTTCTTACAATCTATCTTAGCATTAACGGTGTTCAAGAAAGGTCTACCGAAGGTAATGGGACAAAAGTCATCTTGTGGGGAACCAGGAACAAGAAAATCAGTAGGGTATTTTATTTTCCCACCCAAGACTTCAACATCTCTAACAATCCCAATTTGTGATATAGTGTCTCTATTAGCAAGTTTAATAGTAACATATATGTCTTCTATCTCTGCGGGTGCTATGTCTTTCATATTATGAGAGAAAAGGCATTAGAATTACTCCAAAAGTATTATTATGGATAAAAACATTATAAATAATAGTGAGAAAACATGATGCAAAATGGACGTATCAGTAGCACACTCAATTGATCTCACTATAGTATGTGTGAACAAAAATATGCAATCTGGTTTGTGAATAGCACACGGTTCATTGATGAAAGCCGTGTGCCGACCAAACCCCGCCCACGATCTGAGTCGTGCTTTCTGATTGGCCAGAACCCAAACCCCACGGATCGTATGTGTGCACCGTTGGATGCTCCCAGATCGAACAGTGATCCTAATCCCTTTCGACAGCACATGCAGTTCCGGTTGTAATTTTATTTTTATGCACAAAATGCACGTTAATCTCAAGAAATGTCTTAAATATAGCTAACGATACCTGAAATGCGCCAGAAAATTAAACCCGTGGTATAATGGTGATTGCGTACCGTGGAAATTTTTATGAGGCCGAACGATGCAGTCACCGGCCATAGGAGTTTGAATTGACACGTCTCCTTTTGGAAACTATGAACCTTCATGTGAGATGCTCCGGTTTGGAAGGAGCGGTCATCAAAACTTGTGCCGAACTTTACCAATTTTTTCCACGGGGTCGTGAGAGCACGCCACGGGCACACATCGATTTTGATGATGTCCGAACTCCATCTGAATTTCCTGTAATTAAAATACCAACTAGGCCTACGCCAGTGGCCGCACCTCACGGCCGAAATGTTTGAAACTTCTCCCCGCTTCTCGAACAAACGGATGAAAACGCACAAAGCGACGCACAAATGATCTGTACACCATCTTTGCTAGGCTGATAGTAAGGGGTTATCATAGCTAGTACTCCCTCCATTTTTATATAAGGCCAGAAACTCATATTACAGGTACCAAAGGTAAAATTTAATGCATACTTTGCAAGGCAACTTTTCTTTTCGTTTACTGGGATCATTAATACGCATTATGCATGCAAGGAAACCGAGTGGAGGCAGTAGCTAGTGCCATTATGAAGGCATGCATGCAAGTATTAAATGGGTTGCTAGTATGAGGAAATATCATTAATTCTTTCATCGATTACTGTTGGTGGCCTTGTATAGATGCAAAATGTATATTTCATAGTGGCCTTGTATAAGTAAATGGAGGGAGTATCATGCCAACTTGGCAATTTTGATGAGTTGTCATAGAATTAAATGAAGAAAGAGAGGGTTAAGTATCAAATCATGAAACCGTATCGTAAGAAATGCTATGCTACTATGTGTCATGCATGACAATAAATAAAGTACAACATATGATACTACTCTATGATACTATGCATTAGACTAGCCACAGTGGGAGTAACTTCAGCAGTAACATCGAGTCCAACTCAACAAATTTGCTTATGTGGCAATGAGTTAATGAGGAGAGAGGTAGTTACTTAGCTAGTTACTTTAACATCACATGTCTCAATGCAATATGAGTCTATAACTTAATAAATGAGGCTTTGCATGTTACCATACTTATGTTACTACCCACTATGAAAGGTAGTAACATAGTCTAGGGATATGTGTATGTTACTAGTGTATATTAGTCTCCATTGTGGCTAGTCTTAGAGTAAGTACAATAGAGTGACATAAGCAGGCTGTAAGGAATAGAATAATATATATGTGCTTATTAGTTGGAGGAAAGAGAAGAGGAGAGAGAAGAGAAGAGAAGCCGGCTCTTGGTTAGTAGAGCCAGCTGCAACACGAGACCCAAGACACTTTGTGAGGATGTAAGGTGGGCCAACTATTGATAAACTAGTACATATTTAAAACTTATTAGTGTACATGAGGCTAAGAGGTTGGCTGTATATGACATGGCAACTTCTTATAGTCGACCGTTGGTTGTATTATTAACCATTCTCTTAGTGTGGTAGCTAGTATATCATAGACTAGCTAGTATCATACTCCCTCCTTTCCGGTTTATAGGGCTCATTTCAAAAATCTCACCAGCCAAGGTAGATGGTGAGTGGTGGAATACTTTTTGTAGTTTGCAAAAACACCCAATTAATGCTTTTGTTTTCCTCAAAAAAATATGTTTACCAATGTATTAATTGCAATACATGCATGCATAAAGTACATGCATTGGTCAATTTTCTCTTAATATATACTTGCATGCAATGATTTAATGCACCTTGGAATCTGAACATGTGATGGGGAACAACCAAATTGAGCCTTATAAAATGGAAAAACTAAAATTTTGAGATAAGCCTATAAACCGGAAAGGAGGGAGTATATATGCATGATACTAGTATACGATCGGTGTTGGGAATATTACCACTGGGCATAAACCGGCCAGGAGAGGCCGGGTTAACCCCATAAGTAGTTCATCTGTATCTGAAGTCCATGAAGACAGACGGTGACGCTTTATGAAGGCCCAGGGCCCAAAGCCGGTTTAAGGCCTATAGACATAAACCGGCATCGATATGTAAACTTGTGTTGTAAGATAGAAGTAGCAGAGACCGAGCCGGACACGATTATGAGCCGGCCTCGGGATTCTATAAACCGACGGGCGTCAACCCATGTATATAAGGGGACGACCCGGCGGCGGTTCAAGGACAACAGACAACAACTCGAGACTCAGGCAAAGCGTATTCGCTCCCTGGTCATCGAAACCCCAGCAATTCCATCACAACTAGACGTAGGCTTTTACCTTCATCGTAAGGGGCCGAACTAGTATAAAACTCTCTTGCGTCCCTTGTCCGCTTTAACCCCTTTAAGCTAACCTGTAGCGATGGCTCCACGACTAAGTCCTTTCTCTAGGACATCTGCCGTGATAAAACCATGACAGTTGGCGCCCACCGTGGGGCTATCGCACGATGGTTTCAAGTTCTTGGAGGGAAAATTTGAAGGACTCAAGGGTTATGTTGTGGGCCGGATGACCAAGAGTCGTCGCGGCAAGCTCTACATCGATGATGCAGGCTGGGGTCCCGAGGCCGGCTCAATCATGTATGGGTACCAGGTCCCCTTTGGTGGCATACACGTTTTCATTGGCAAGATCGGTGAACCGGGCCCCGAGCCGGACATCTGCACCGACCTCGTCGAAACGGCTCAGCTGTGAGATCTTCCCGGGTCAAACCTGTATGAAGCGTGCCTTCGTGGGAGTTATCCATGGAGGGGAATCTGAGGATAGATCGGAATCTGGTGGTGAGACCGTCGTTTATTCCGGCAACGAGTCATCGACCGGAGAGACCGAGTCGTTATATCAGTTACAAGATGGCCAGATTGGGGGCTGTTCCGATGGCGACAGTATTCCGGACCCCTTTGATCTGCCAAACCGGGTTGCAATCTTCATGGCCGGTACGCAACCGGCGCTCCACTCTTCGACCACAGCGGCGATGATTTCCGGATCGGCAGCGGCAGCAGCGGCCGGGGCAGGAGGCCCTGTGCGACCGCCAGCTCAGGTTCTATCTGATCTGTTTGACGTGTTGGCAACGCTGATGGCGGAGGTTAACCCGGCGGATCAGGATGCACACAATGCGGAAATCGCGAAAGTGAAAGATCAGATCACCCAGGCCAAAGCCGACTTAGCAGCTGAGGATACCAGGATAGCCACGGAGCGGGCCGCTTTGGATGCACAAGCTTACCGGATTATGCTGGATCAGAGTGCGTCGAACGAAGTCCTGAAGAGGAGGCACCGATCTCGCCTGCCGCCGGTTTATGACGCTAGAAATCTCTTTAACACCCCAGGAGCAAGGACCAGTAATCCGCCGGTGGTAAACCGGGCGGAGGCACCTGGAGCAGGGGCGCCGGTTCAGCCACGTTTGGTGGATCCACCTCGTCAGAACAACATTGTAACACCGCATGTCCCCACGCCACCGGGTCATTACTCTAACCCAATGGACAACATTGTCGCTGCCGCTTCACGGCTGGCGGCCATCCCAATCGACGGCGATTCTCCGACGGCGGTCGAGACGCGTCGGGTTAAGGAGCTTCTGCAGACATCCTTGGTTCAACAGGAGGCGTATTCATATAGTCGCGATCGGATTCATTCCACTCCCCATCCAAGCCGGAGTTACAGCAGGCGTATGAATGAACCGGCAGTGTCAAGCAATGCGCGGAACCGTGATCCGCCCCGTGGCAATAACCCGGCGGGTGGTGCTGGTGATGCACAGGAGGTGGTGGACCGGGCTCGAGCACGCAGAGAGGCCGAGTTAGCGGTGTAGCATGAAGCCCGTCAGCTTACTCCAGTTCGTGCAACCACATCGGTGGAACCAGGAGTTACCTCTAGTTCTTTGGGAGTGCCGTGTCTCGTCCCGGCGTTGCGCAATGTGCGCCTGCCCAAGGATTTCAAGGGCCCGCGCAAGGTGTCGAATTACACCGCCGATTTATCCCCTGAAACATGGGTCGAAAGCTATGAGATGGCCATGGAGATGCTGGATGTGGATGATGCGGCATGTGCGAAATACTTCACCATGATGCTAGAAGGGACGGCCCGCACTTGGCTAAAGAGCTTACCGGCTAATTCTATCAGGTCATGGGCCGAGTTGAGAGCCCAGTTTATTCAGAATTTCAAGGATACATGCAAGCAGCCCATGTCAATTGTGGACTTAGCTGCCTGTGTCCAGGAGGAAGGAGAGTCAACAACCCATTGGGTGCGCCGGGTTTCGGAGATTTTGCATTCATCGGACCGCATCAACACTGACACCGCAGTTTTAACGTTGGAAGGCAATTGTCGGTTTGAACCCCTGAAGTTGAAGTTGGGACGGCTCAAACGTCATTGTAATGACATGGGAACCCTCATGGCTGCACTGGTGAAGTATGCCGACTCTGATAGTACCAAGGATCCCGAGTCTGACGATGATAAGACAGGGAAGGGAAAAAAGAGCGGCAACGCCAAGGGGCAGCACCACAACCCGGCGGGTCATGGAAACGGCGGCAAGCGTAAGGCGGACCACGGTTTAGACTTTGTGGCTAATACTAATACACATGCCAAGGGCCAGCGGCGTAAGGGTAAACCGCCCCAGCGCGGTGGAAGGCCAAGTCCTAATCCAGACCGTTCGTCTTATCTGTTGAACCAGCCCTGTCCAAAGCATGGGACGAAGGAGGACCCGTCCACGCACCTCTGGAAAGATTGTTACATCATGCAAGAGTTCAAAAATTCTGATTCTTTCCGGTATGATCATGGACCAGGAGGTGGTTCGGGCCCCGGGTCTCATGGGCCGGGTTATGGCGGAGGAAATTCCGGTTCAGGCTTCCACGGTAATCAGGGTGGACATAACAATCAAAGTAATCAGGGTAACCAAGGTGGCTATAATCATCTGGGCAATCAGCAGCAGCAGCAGTCGGGTTACCAGAGCAACCCGAAGCAGTTGAATAGTGGATAGTATCATGTTTTCACCACTAGCTTGGACAGGCGCGATCAGAAGCTTCATAAAAGGGCGGTGAATGCCGTTGAACCGGCGGTCCCCCGATACTTACGCTGGTCTGAACAGCCTATTGTGTGGAGTCGAGAGGATCATCCACCCCGGATTGATAATCCAGGTCATTTGGCGTTGGTGATGGCACCTCAGGTTGGAGGCTATAAGTTCACCAAGGTACTCATGGATGGAGGAAGTAGTATCAATATCCTTTATCATGAAACTTTCCGTCGCATGGGGTTAACAGATAAAAATCTTAAACCGTCCAACACGGTGTTCCATGGTGTGGTGCCTGGTAAATCGGTGTATCCTATTGGTAAGATAGCTCTGGAGGTGGCTTTTGGAGATGAGCATGACTCAAGATCAGAAACTTTGACCTTTGAAGTGGTGAAAATCAAAAGCCCGTATCATGCCCTATTTGGACGGCCAGCTTATGCCAAGTTTATGGCACGGCCTTGTTATGTCTATCTGCAGCTCAAGATGCCGGGTCACAAGGGAACTATAACCGTGCATGGGAGCCGCAAGATTGCTCTGGAGTGTGAAGAAGGTGATGCGGCTTATGCTGAGTCGGTTTGTGCAATAGAAGAGTTGAAGTTTTACAAGGACAATGTTGATCCGGCAGATATGACTTTGTTGAAGAAACCAACTACAAAGCATGATCCGGCCCTGAAGTTTAAATCGGCTGATGAGACTAAGCTTGTTGATTTTGTGCCTGGCGATTCGTCCAAACAGTTTAGCATCAGCGCTAACTTGGATCTGAAATAGGAAAGCGCGCTCATCGAGTTCATCCGTGAGAATCGGGACATCTTTGCATGGAAGCCTTCTGACATGCCAGGTGTACCGAGAGAACTCGCTGAGCACACTCTCAATGTTGATCCCAAGTATAAACCGGTCAAGCAGTTTCTCTGTCAGTTCAATGAAGAAAGACGCAAAGCTATTGGAGAAGAAGTAGCCAGGCTCTTGGCGGCTAGATTTATCGTTGAAGTATTCCATCCTGAGTGGTTGGCTAATTCGGTGCTGGTCCTTAAAAAGAACGGCACTTGGCGTATGTGTGTGGACTACACGGACCTTAACAAAGCTTGTCCAGCAGATCCTTTTGCCCTCCCTCGTATTGATCAAATTATTGATGCTACGGCGGGTTGCGAGCGTTTGAGCTTTTTGGATGCATATTCTGGTTATCATCAGATCAAAATGGCAGTTAAGGACCAGGAGAAGACAGCCTTCATAACTCCCTTTGGAACCTTCTTCTATGTGTCCATGCCCTTTGGGCTCAAGAGTGCCCAGGCGACTTATCAACGGTGTGTGCAGAATTGTCTTCATAAACAAATCGGCCGCAATGTTCATGCCTATGTGGATGATATTGTGGTGAAATCAAGGAAGAAGGAGACATTGATTGATGACTTGAAGGAAACCTTTGATAACCTGCGGGTTTATAAAATGATGCTTAATCCGGCCAAGTGTGTCTTTGGTGTACCTGTGGGCAAGCTCTTGAGCTTTTTGGTGTCTAACAGGGGCATTGAAGCTAATCCGGAAAAGATCAAAGCCATCACCTCCTTGGCTAAACCGAAGTGTATCAATGATGCTCAATGCCTGGCAGGCCGGATTGCCGCGTTGAGCCGGTTTGTCAGTCGCCTTGGCGAGAAGGCCATCCCTTTATATCAGATGCTGAAGAAAACAGATAACTTCGTCTGGAGTGACGCCGCTAATGAAGCGTTTGAGGACTTAAAGCGGCAGCTGGCTAATCCGCCGATTCTCGCTGCTCCAGTGGACAAAGAACCATTTTGCTATATGTGGCAGCTAATGCTCGGGCTGTTAGTGTGGCTATTGTGGTGGAGCGCAAGGAGGCAGGAAAGGAATATCTAGTTCAGCGGCCGGTTTACTATATCAGTGAGGTACTTATTGAGTCCAAGCAGAGGTACCCGCATTGGCAAAAATTGGTGTATGGGGTTTTCATGGCAAGCCAGAAGCTTAAGCAGTATTTCCAAGGTCATCCCATCACGGTGGTCAGCTCTGCTCCTTTGGGGGATATAATCCAGAACAGGGAAGCAACTGGTCGGATTGCTAAGTGGGCTATAGAACTCGGGCCTCACGGGTTGAAATACATACCCCGAACGGCGATCAAATCTCAGGCACTTGTGGATTTCATCAATGATTGGACAAAATTACAAGCGCCAGAGGAGAAGCCGGATCATACTTATTGGACTATTCATTTTGATGGGTCCAGGCAATTGGAGGGCTCGGGGGCTGGAGTCGTATTAACTTCCCCACGAGGTGATAAGTTTTGTTATGTTCTCCGTTTAATGTCCCCTTGCACTAACAATGCAGCTGAATATGAGGCTTTACTCCATGGTCTTCGGATGGCTAAGGAGATGAACCTAAGCCGAGTTAAGTGCTTCGGTGACTCGGATCTGCTGGCTCAACAAGTGTCCGGCACTTGGGATTCCAAGGACTCACTAATGGCAGCATATCGTCGTGAGGTGGATATTGTTGCAGGTCACTTTAAAGGTTATCAGGTGGATCATGTGGACCGGCGGAAGAATGAAGCGGCGGACGCTTTAAGCCGCCTGGGTTCCCAACGTAAATCGGTTCCACCTAATGTCTTCCTGGATGTTTTACATAATCCGTCCCTCAAGCTCCCTGGTGAAGAGGATTTGGATGTTCCTGATCCGGAAGCTCAGTTGGTGGCGGCTCTTCATGTTACCCCGGATTGGACGGTTCCACATATGGCGTATATGAACCGGGGCGAGTTACCAGAGGATGAAACTTTGGCCAGGCAGATAATCCGGCGGTCCCAGTCCATGACTATTATCAATGGAGAGTTACATCATTGCAGTGTGACAGGGGCGTTTCAACGTTGTGTGTCTCCTGAGGAAGGCCGTGAAATTTTGCGTGAGATCCACGAAGGAGATTGTGGTCACCACGCCGGTTCAAAATCTTTGGTGGCCAAGGCGTTTCGTCACGGTTTCTATTGGTTGACAACTCATGCTGATGTTGAGGACTTGGTCAAAAGATGTGATGGCTGTCAGAAATTCTCAAGGCGCGCTCATGTACCGGCTCAAGAATTGAGGATGATTCCAATCACCTGGCCGTTTGCAACTTGGGGGCTGGATATGGTTGGGTCTTTCAAGAGGTCCAAGGACAAGAAGACCCACCTTTTGGTGGCGGTTGATAAGTTCACGGAGTGGGTGGAGGCAGAGCTAGTTAGTAAGTGTGACGCAGCCACAGCGGTTCAATTCATCAAAAAGGTGATCTTCCGGTTCGTCTTTCCACACAGCATTATAACAGACAATGGTACCAATCTGTCAAAAGGTGCCATGAAGGAGTTCTGTCAACGTGAGCACATCCGGCTTGACGTGTCATCAGTGGCTCACCCACAGTCTAATGGTCAAGCGGAGAGGGCCAATCAAGAGATTTTGAGAGGCATCAAACCCCGGCTTATGGTTCCTTTGCAACGGACGTCGGGTTGTTGGGTTGAGGAGTTACCTTCTGTGTTATGGAGCATCAATACCACACCCAACAGATCGACAGGATACACACCATTTTTCATGGTTTATGGAGCGGAAGCAGTTCTTCCTAGTGACATCCGTCATGACTCGGCTCGTGTAGCGGCATATGTTGAAGCTGACAACGAGAAGGCAAAGCTCTTGACCTGTTAGATGAGGAACGTGACATGGCGGCGGCCCGTTCGGCGATTTATCAGCAAGATCTGCGTCGTTATCATAGCCGCCGGGAGAACCAGAACCTTTCAAGAAGGAGATTTGGTGCTTCGACTCATCCAGGATCAGACGGATATGCACAAACTGTCCCCCCCCCTTGGGAAGGACCCTTTGTGGTCAGTAAGAATCTACACAACGGGTCGTACTACCTAATCGATGTTCGAGAGCGCAAAGACTCACGTAAATCGGAGGAGGAGACCAACCGGCCGTGGAATATTGCTCATCTTTGGCCTTACTATACTTGAGCTATAGGCTCTGCTTATGTACATATTATGACAATGTATATATTATGATCAATATAATAAACCGGCACCTCAGCTAAAGCGGGGTATCCGTTGTTTTTTATTACATCATGTGTGGTTACATGGACGTTACAAAGCGGCGTCCGGTTTACCCCTTGATTTAGCTTCTCAAAGCTTTATATTAAATCACTTGGGGGCTTGGTCGTATCCGAACCATAGCTAGACCTCTTGATCGGCGCAATGCCACAGCATCACTTGTGGGCTTGGTCGTATCCGAACCATAGCTACACCTCTTGATCGGCGCAATGCCACAGCATCACTTGGGGGCTTGGTCGTATCCGAACCATAGCTACACCTCTTGATCGGCGCAATGCCACGGCATCACTTGGGGGCTTGGTCGTATCCGAACCATAGCTACACCTCTTGATCGGTGCAATGCCACAGCATCACTTGGGGGCTTGGTCGTATCCGAACCATAGCTACACCTCTTGATCGGCGCAATGCCACAACATCACTTGGGGGCTTGGTCATATCCGAACCACAGTCACATCTCTTGATCGGCTAAAAGCCACATCAATCCGAGGCCAAAGAGAGTGTTGTAAAACAACAGCTCAAACATAGGCACCCACTGAGCACAGCTCACAATGTTGCTTGGGGATTCTTTGCTGTCAAAATGAACTAAGAATCTACACTTGTAACAGGCTATCAAGCCATGGCTTGGAAGCCTGGTGTATACACCTAAAACCCCGGGTTAACCTACCTATTTAAGTAAGTCACTCCGCCCAGGTAAACCTGGTATGACCCTTCGAACTTTGACAAGTTACTCTAAAATGAAGACCCTGGACTTGTCAAGTTAAAACGATGATTGGTTAAGGATTGAGGACCATCTTAAAAGGCATTTAAAAATGGTTTAACTCAGTGGCCTGGCAGCCCATGAAAAGCCTCGAATTTGGGGCCTGGCAGCCCATGAAAAGCCTCGACTACAACGGTTTTATTTGCCTTTTGCTCAGTTTTCTTTGTTTCATAAGATTTGTGATGGTTTTAAAACCGGTGTTTATCAACCCGGTTAGGCTGTCAACTACAAGTTGTCAGAAGACGATCAAATTATAATCTGGAGACTATCAGCCCGGTCTGGTTTTGACTCAAAGTCACCAGTATGGAATAAACCGGTGTTTATCACAGCCCGGAACGGTTTTCTGATAAACCAACATCATATAACAGGAGTTACTTCTACTCCGTATTAGGGTTATGACCCTCACTACAAAGTTGGTTAGCCAGCATTATGCCTAAAGGTCACAGGTATCATATATTTCCATATTTGGTTATCTTTACAACCTTGGTTATAAACCTTGGTCATATATATATTTGGGTATCATGACCCGCCCGGTGGTAAACCGCCAGGGTGCTTTAAGCTTCTTATCTGCAGGAACAACTTGAATAAATAGCTATGGATTATGAACATCATATCTTAAGCATGGCAGATTAGCACGCATCGGTTGCAGATAAATATGCACGAAGGCATAACAGACCAAAAATTTAACTAGCCTATTACAAGGCGTTTCAGTGCCCAAAGGGATAATTGTTTCTCAATAAGCATTGCAGCACGTGGAAGACTAAACTGGCCCCCAGATTATGATTGCTTATCAGCTTGACCTGACGGCTGCAGATCATCTTGCATCGGTTCATCTTCTTCGTCTCTACCCAGCGGCTGGAAGTTAACAGTTGTCCGGTCGATCCCAGTTAAAGCTTGGAACACAGCTTCGTCGCTTATAAGGGTTGACGGTTCAATATCAGGGGCATAAGTGTGCTTACGGATTGGAGGGATCAGATTTTAAGCTTCCGGAATTGGTGCAGCAACCCATCTGTTCTTGTCATCGTAACTTGCCTGATAGTATGAGAGATCAGCTTCTTCAGCCAATTGACAAGCCAGTGGACGTACTTCCCGGTTTATGGTGCGGAGATTCTCCTGGCCAAATTCTGATCCATCTTCTTTTAAGCTTGGGAAGCCTTTAGCCACGTCCGCCGGATCAAGATGAGGCACCCACGCCTTTGCCCGGGTTAGAGCGGTCAGAGCTCCGGCCCTTGCCGCAGCTTTCTTTGGTTCTTCGACCCGGGCAGGCAGCATGGATAGCCTTTCTAAGGTGTCCTTGATCAATGTTGGAGGAGGTTTATTGTGTGAAGCGGTGCAGATGATCCGCTGCGCACCGGTATACAGCTGCTCTATCAGAGTATAGGCCGCTTTCAATTTCTTCTGTACGTCAGAGCCCAGATGGCTAATACGAGTTCCTGCATCATTATAAACGTCAATAAACCAGCAACACATCGGAAGATATGTTGAAAGTATAAAGCAAGGATGCTTACCAAACACAGCAGCGGTCATAGCATGTACTTGCCGCTTTACACCAGTCAGCTCGTCTACCACCGGTTTGAGAGCTGCTTCTGCGTCTTCAGCTCTTTTCTGCAAAGCGGATTTCTCTATGTTCCAATCCGCCCGCTCCTTGTTGAAGCTCTCCTTTAGCTTTTCCATAGTGGCTAAGGCGCTCGTCAGCTCATCTTTTGCCTTGGAAGCTTCGGCCTGTTGGGACTTGATATTTTCTTGCAGATCGGCGGTTTGAGATTCCTTCTTGCTCAGTTCAGCCTATAAAGAGACAGATATATAATGAGTTGACAGTACATATTTGAAGTACCAAGCACATAACAAGTTATGCCCTTAGTACTTGGGGGCTAATGCATATTTGCTCTTTATCAGAAATTTTTACAAGTCCCAAGCACAATACAAGTATTAAGCTTGGCACTTGGGGGCTAATGTGTATTTGCTCATAAAATGCTGATATGGGAATTCTTCTACAAAGTCCCGGTTCATCTTTATAAAGTTAAACCAGCCCTTGGGGGCTACATCAGTGAAGTTAAGATGCATTGTTGCAAACATGAAATTGTTACTAAGTCCCGGTTTAAATTGGTATCTTAAACCGTCACTTGGGGGCTACTGGAGTTGATAAGCTGCAATTAAATATAAGAGAGAAACACTTATGAAGTTACCTCATATCGCTCCTTCATCAAGTTTACCAAACTAGCTTCATAGTCACGGCTGGTATACAGACGGTTCAAGAAGCCAGAGTGAATGTCTTGAGCATTGAGATGAGCGTAGCTTGATAACTCGGCATTCCATTTGCCTTTGCCGATAGCAGAGAGCTCGTCCTTGGCAGTATTCTTTGACAAAGCGACAGGATTGCCAGGAGTGGTGTGGCCAGTGCCAGTAATCATAATGTCATCATCTTTGTCATCAGCAGCCTTTACTGGAGTTGGCGGTTTGTCAGTATCCTTAACTGGACTGACCGGTTTGTCATCAGTTTGGACAGGGCTGTTTGGCTGGTCTGCATGGCTTGTAGTGTCAACTTGCACTTGTTCGGCAAGGAAGTCATGGTCTTGAGGCGGCGGAGCATTAAGCATGGCGTCAGCGAACGTTTCTTCCGGATCTGGAGCTTTTTCCGGTTCAACAGCTACATTATCATCAGCCGGTTTGCTTAACCGAGCCTTCTTGCTGGGTCTCGGCTTGGCGCTGAGAAAAGATAGACATGAGGATCGGTACAGTATGTAAAGATAACACATCAAGAATAAAAACACGTGTATAGCTCACCCAGGAACTGTTTTGAGGGGTGGAAGCTGTGTGGCCGATGACTCGCCAGAAGATGAGTGAGAAGTACCCTGATAATTTGAATCAGACGGGTTAAGAGGCTGGCGGAAACAACCTGCTTTAGGGCATGAAGTATCAATGGGATAAGAGACCTCTGATCAACGTTTCGAACCGGACTGTTCGGTAAACCGGCGGAGGTAACTAACTGGCCGCTGTGCCGGGTTGTACGGCGAGCCTCGTGCTGCTGCGTCTTCGAAAGAAAGTTTGGGTCCAAGTAAGCAAGGGGGTGAGAAAATTTTACTTTCCGGTTTGCTTGACGGATTTTTGATGTTGGCAGCGGATCTAAATCGGAGGAAAGAATGGTTACCTCTACGTCATCAGCATGACTGCCTTCAGCGTCGTCCTGATAATAATCATTGTCAATGAGATGTACGAAAAATGAACCAAGAGAGTCAAGTTCTACCTCTGATTCCGGATTACCCACATCGTCATCAGCTGGTAGCTCGGAGGATGTAGTGGCCCTTTTCTTGGCAGGTTTTTTGATAACCTTGGTCTTTGGACGAACTGGCTTGACCGGTTTATCTTGCGGCTTGACCGGTTTGTTCTTTGGTGGTTTCTTGTTCCAGAATGGATCATCACCCTGTCAGAAAATAATTACACTTTCAGAGAATATTTGGACAAAAGCAACTTCAGATAAAAAGATTATATGATTCTTACAGCTGGCGGTTTGTTGAAAGCGCAGAAAGGGGGTACTCCGGTTTGGGCACAGACAACCTCCGGTTCGTTCAACATTTTCTTTACAGCCTCAGTGAATTCTGCATCTGTAAGCTGAATGTCAATGTGCCGCTGAGCATCCTTCAAACTCCCCGTATACTCACACATCAAACCGGAGCGCCGGCTTAAGGGCAGAATACTCCAGCTTATCCAGCAACGAGCAAGATCAACTCCTATCAAACCGTTTGCCATGAAGGCTCTAAGCTTTGATAATTGGGGAGCATAGTTGGCCCTTTCTTTTGCCGTCAACCTCTGAGGAAAAGGATGTGTGTTGCTAAGGCGTTCAGGGCGGTAACCCGGCAGGGGGTTTTCATCAGGTGGAGATGTATCCATGCAATAAAACCAAGTCTCGTTCCACTCTTTGGGGTGACTATGGAGTTTGGGATGAGGGAAAGTGGTTTCCTTCCTTTTCTGAATCGCCATTCCGCCCAGTTCTGTATTGGGTCCGTCCGAGAACTCTGTGCGACGGTTTAAGTGAAAGAAATCCCTAAACAGTTCGACTGTAGGTTCCTCTTGCAGATAAGACTCACAGAAGACTTGGAAGTGGCAGATGTTGGTCACAGAATTGGGACCGATGTCTTGAGGGCGCAGTTGAAAACTGGCCAGTACATCCCGGAAACTTTTTGAATCGGGAGGGCTAAAACCTCGTCTGAGATGATCAGCAAACACGACTACCTCTCCGTCCTTGGTTGTAGGAAGATTTCACGGGCCAGGGACCCTCCAGTGGATGACATCTTTTTTGGCTAAAGCGCCCGTTTTAACAAGATTGTTTAACTGCTCTTCGGTTACTCGAGAGGGAGCCCAATTGCATTCATAGACTTGCTTGGCCGTGGCAAGGGAAATCTGAAACATGATTATTGCCGGTTTAAGATTTATAGTGGACAACTATACAGCGGTATAAGGATACAAGCATATTGATAAACCGGATTTGGTTATTCCTAAACCGGAGTCTGACAATGGAAACAGTGTAATGCATTGGCGGTTCAACAGGGGACTAATGGTATCTACCGGGTCATCATTTTTTCTATGAAGTTAAACTGCCTAATCTGGCATTAAAGGTATAAGTATAAAGATGTATAAGTAAGGGAAAAGCAAGTTTCACAGTTTGGCATGGGAATTTCAGACCTATCGTGCGTTGGATAATCAAAATATAATCTGATTTAATATCAAGCGCTCAAAAAGTTCAGTAAGTTCAGATGAGTTGGATATCAAGCAGGTGCCTTAACAAGAAGAAAGGATCCTAAACTACAAAAGGCGCTGAAAATAGTCAGATCTAACCGGCCATTGGTGCTACTGAAGGAAGAACAGCTTCAAGCTATGAAGAACATCGAACCCTAATGGCAGATCTAGGGCAAGAAGAAGAGGGACTTACTGGTGCAGGAGGAAGCAGCGGAGGATCACCGCTTTTCTCTGATACGATCAGGTTGATGCAGCGGCCTTTGTCGAAGCAGAGACGAAGGACGACGGCGGCGGCAGAGCTCGAGGGTCAGTCGGCGCGAGGAAGACGACAACGCGAAGAGGCATGAGGGAGAAAAATGGAAAGACCCCCTGGCCCTATTTATAAGGGCAGAAAGATAAGCGTCAGGCGCGAAAATCGAGGAGCCTAAATTTTGGATATGAGGCGGAGTTGTCGCCTCAATTGTCGGAGGCTCATTAATGAAGGTGGATTATTCACAGTTTTAAAAAAAAGGTGATGTCACGACGGTTTACCATGATCCTAGAAGATGATGTCACGGCGGTTTACAAGATTATGTGAAGATGTTTTCTTAAGTATTAAGGATTGACATGAACCAGTTCAAATCAATCTGGGGCGTAATGTTGGGGATATTACCACTGGGCGTAAACCGGCCAGGAGAGGCCGGGTTAACCCCATAAGTAGTTCATCTGTATCTGAAGTCCATGAAGACAGACGGTGACGCTTTATGAAGGCCCAGGGCCCAAAGCCGGTTTAAGGCCTATAGACATAAACTGGCATTGATATGTAAACTTGTGTTGTAAGATAGAAATAGCAGAGACCGAGCCGGACACGATTATGAGCCGGCCTCGGGATTCTATAAACCGACGGGTGTCAACCCATGTATATAAGGGGACGACCCGGCGGCGGTTCAAGGACAACAGACAACAACTCGAGACTCAGGCAAAGCGTATTCGCTCCCTGTTCATCGAAACCCCAGCAATTCCATCACAACTAGACGTAGGCTTTTACCTTCATCGTAAGGGGCCGAACTAGTATAAAACTCTCTTGCGTCCCTTGTCCGCTTTATCCCCTTTAAGCTAACCTGTAGCGATGGCTCCACGACTAAGTCCTTTCTCTAGGACATCTGCCGTGATAAAACCACGACAATCGGTAATACCTCCGTAATGTGCGCATGCATAATATCATAAGTTAGTATCTTAGGTTGCCTTATTAATTGCCATGCATGACACAAAGTAGTACAACATTTAATATGATACAATATCATGATATGATACCACACCCTCTCTTTCCTCATTTAACTATGTGCCACATCATCCAAAAAGTCTAGTTGGCATGCATGATACCGCTTGATACTCCCATATTACAACCAACCTTAGGGTGTCCATAGTGGGGGTATCATAGCCGGTATCATGCACTCGGGAATAGCAAATATGATGATGTGGCAAAGAAGCAGTAACATAGGTAGATACCGTAACATATATATAATAAATGCTATACTACTTTGTGTCATGCATGCCATAAATACGGTCATCTATGATATATACTTCCTCCGTCTCAGTTTACAAGTCCTACGCGTATACCTAGGTTGTTAATTTTATCACCCTAATATAAACTATATAACACAAAAATTATACCGTTTGAAAATAGAAAATCTGAAGTTTATATTGGTATATTTTTTGTAATATATGACTTGTATTTGGTTGGTCAAATTGACAACCTAGGGGTACGCGCACGCCCTGTAAACTGAAAGAGAGGGAGTACTACTTTATGATACTATATATGCACTATGAAGGTACGTGCGTAGTATCATACACTAGTATCATATGCATGATACTGTATATAATATATGATACTCCCCACTATATAAGGCTGGCCATAGTGGTAGTATATATCATAGCTGACGATGTCATGCACTCGGAAATAGCAAGTACGCTGATGTGGCAAAGAATTAAATATATATAGAAATGCTTAGAGTAACATATAGGTAGATACCGTATCATTTTAAATGCGATGCTAATTTGTGTCATGCATGGCAATAAATATGATCTATGATACTATACTCTATGTATTATACTATGCGCTATAATTAATTAAAGATAGTATCATACACTAGTATCATATGTGTGTGTGTGCATGATACTAGTATATGACACTCTCCACTATGAGTAGCCTAAGTATATATAGTCTAACTAAAACACCCACATGCAGTTGTAGTAGGGTTTTTGACTTTAATTAATTATATGCACTAAAATGCAATGCAAGGTAAGTGCAAAGAATGACTTAAACATATCAGACGACCTGAAAATGGGCCGGAACGATGTAGCTAGCTAGTAACTGACGGTTTGTAGTCCGAAGTGCCGCATCTCCTTTTGGAAACTATGATCCTTCTTGTGAGATGCTCCGGTATGGAAGGTGCGAGCACCAAAACTTGTGCCAAACTTTACCATTTTTCTCCATGCGATCGTGAGAGCACGCGACAGTGACATAATGATTTTCTTTATTTTCCAGACTCCATATGCATTTCCTGAAATTAAAATACCAACAAGGCCTGCGCCTCTGGCCGCACCCTGCGGCCGAACGGTTTGAAGTTTTTTCCTGTTTCTCGCACAATGAATGAAAACTCGCAAAGCGACACACAAATGATCTTGCTAACACGCACATGTAGTTGCGACTATTATATATATATATATATATATGTATATATATATATGTATGTATATATATATGTATATATACATACATACATACATACGAGATCTCTTTTTTTGCATATTCAAAGTTTGAGATTGCTAGCGAGGCCTGCCGCCTGGTAAGATGTACCAGAAAATCAAAGCATAGGGTACAATCATGATTTCTTACCGTGGAAAATAATTGGAGGTGAAACAACGAACTCATGTTTTCATTCAAACAAAAATATGATGTTAGGTAATGTAAATGTTTTCAAATAGCAAACGATTCACTCACAAAAGCCGTGTGTCCACTAAATCGTTGCCGATGCCCCCCCCCCTCTGCCACGCGCGCGAGCTGAGTCGTGCGTTCTGATTGGCCAGAACCCAACCCCACGGATCGTACGTCTGCACCGTTGGATTCTCCTTGATTGAACGGCGATCCTCATCCCTTTCGACGGCACATGTAAATGTTTTCAAATAGCCCCTCGCAAAAAAATGTTTTCAAATAGCGCACAGTTCACTCACGAAAGTCGTGTGCCTACCAAACTGTGGTCGATGCCCCCCCCCCCCGTTGCTACGCGCGTGATTTGAGTCGTGCGTTCTGATTGGCCAGAACCCAAACCCCACGGATCGTATGTCTGCACCGTTGGATGCTCCCAGATCGAACGGCAATCCTCATCATTTTCGACAAGAAATGCAGTTCGGCTAGGAATTGATTTATATGCCAAAATGCACGGTAAATGCCAAAAAATGTCTTACATATAGCACATGAGACCTGAAATGCGCCTGCAAATCAAACCCGTGGTATAATTGTGATTGCTTTACATGATAAAAATTTAGAGGCGAAACGATGAACTCACGTCTTCATTTCAAACGAAATTATTCTGTTTGTGCACACGAGCGCTTAGAGGCAACTGTTTGCATAGGCCTTTCCGCGCGCACGGCGACTGGGGATATTTTTCACCCTTTTCACCTAGGCCGCCAACACACCCCCACCGTCCGCCCGCATTTCACTCAACTAGTCCACCCAATCTCCATCGCCAGCTCCCCCCTCCCCCAGATCCACAGCAGAACCCTCTTCGGCGCCGCCGTGCTCACCCCGGCCGTGTGCCCGCTCTTCGGCGTCAAGCCTACCTCCACTGCCGTTCCCAACATGCGGCGGCCCGCGCCTCGCCGTCTTCGTTTGCTCGACAGCCACCCTCAAGCATATCGATGCAGTAACCCTCGCCTCTCCTGTGGTCCGGCCGGGTTTGCATTAAGAAGCCTGCTAGATACTGCTCTCCATCGCAGTGAGGCATATTTCCTCGCAATCCCTCTTCCAATTTTGTTCCGAATGTTCCCAAATTGGCTATAAAATAATAGAGAGCATATATATGTTCATTATCTACCTTCCTTACTACATATAAGTTGTATTTGTTCCAATAAGTTACTACCTATTTACATATCGCGGGCGCCCGAGTCACACAAACTTAACAAATTAGCCGTACATTTTCTAAATTATTGCATGTCATGTTTAGAAATCTTGATGCCAAGTTGTTAGTTTTATGCTTATCCTCCTTTCCTGAGTTTTGCATGTGTTCTCTGTAGATGCCGAGTAGCAGCGACAGCACTCATGCTTCAGGCGATGTATCTTCATCTGATTCGAACAACTAAAGAGTTCAAAAGAAGAAGGCTAGGGATGCTTGGAGAAACTGGAAGCACGTGTTGTACAAGAAGTACTTGAGTGAAGGCAAGGACCCAATCCCCACATACCCCCAAATTACAAAGGCAGACTGGGCAGAATTCAAAAGGGTCAGGGCAACTAAAGAGTTTGCTGAGAAGAGATTCAAGCAATCGGAACTTAAGAAGAAGAACATAGACCCCCACCGTATGGGTGTGGCAGGATACTACGACATGAAACTGATATGGGACCAGGAGGACAAAGAAGCAGTAGCGGCGGGTGGGAATCCTGCCTTTAGTGAAATCAGGGGAGAACGCACCAGAGACTACTTGCGGGCACGTGCAAAGAGGCGTGATGATGGAACTTATTACTTTGAAAACTCACGTGACGCTGAACTGTATCAAGTGATGTTAGAGGCTTCCAAGATACCTGGAAGGTTCTACAGAAACTCAGGGCCATGTGACATTCTGTCAGTTGCTCTAGAAACAAAAGAGCCCCTTGGCCGTGCAAGGGTGATACGTCTCCAACGTATCTATAATTTTTTATTGTTCCATGTTGTTATATTATCAATCTTGGATGTTTTACAATCATTTATAGTCATTTTATATCATTTTTTGGTACTAACCTATTGACATAGTGGCAAGTGCCAGTTGCTGTTTTTTCATGTTTTTTACATCGCAGAAAATCAATATCACACGGACTCCAAATGCCCCAAAACTTTACGGAGAATTTTTATGGGCCAGAAGGAACACAACGGGCCCTGGCTGCGCCTGGGGGGTGCCCCGAGGGGGCACAACCTACCGGGATGCGCCAGGAGGCCCAGGCGCGCCCTGGTGGGTTGTGCCCACCTCGAGTGCCCCCCGGACCGCCTCTTTGCTCTATAAATACCCCAATATTCCAGAAACCCTAGAGGAGTCGACGAAATATTCATCCAGCCGCCGCAGAGTCCAGAACCACCGATCCAATCTAGACACCATATCGGATGGGGTTCACCACCTCCATTGGTGCCTCTCCGATGATGTGTGAGTAGTTATTTGTAGACCTTCAGGTCCGTAGTTAGTAGCTAGATGGCTTTCTCTCTCTCGCTGGATTCTCAATACAATGGTCTCTTGGAGATCCATATGATGTAACTCTTTTTGCGGTGTGTTTGTTTGGATCTGATGAACTTTGAGTTTATGATCAGTTATATCTTTTTATATCCATGAAAGTTATTTGAGTTTCTTTGATCTCTTATATGCATGATTGCTTATAGACTCGTATTTCTTCTCCGATATTTGGGTTTTGTTTGGCCAAATTGACCTATTTATCTTGCAATAGGAATAGGTGCTTTGTAGTGGGTTCGATCTTATGGTGCTTGATCCTAGTGACAGAAAGGGAAACAACACGTATGTATCATTGCTACTAAGAATAAAACGATGGGGTCTATCTCGACATAGATAGATCTTGTCTACATCATGTCATCGTTCTTATTGCATTACTCCGTTTCTCCATGTACTTAATACACTAGATGCATGCTGGATAGCGGTCGATGTGTGGAGTAATAGTAGTAGATGCAGGCAGGAGTCGGTCTACTAATCTTGGACGTGATGCCTATATAATGATCATTGCCTAGATATCGTCATAATTATTTGAAGTTCTATCAATTGCCCAACAGTAATTTGTTTACCCACTGTTTGCTATTTTTCTCTAGAGAAGCCACTAGTGAAACCTACGGCCCCCGGGTCTTCTTTCTCATATATTTGCCTTTGCGGTCTTCTTTTCTCTTGCATTTATTTTCAGATCTATTAAACCAAAAATACAAAAATACCTTGCTGTCATTTTTCCTTATTTATTTTATTTGGCGTTCGATCTATCAATTTACTACAAAATTATCTCACGTCCGCTTGCCTATCTTGAGGCGCCGTACCCCGGAAGGGATTGACAACCCCTTTAACACGCCGGGTTGCAAGGATTTGTTATCTGTGTGCAAGGGCTGTTTATGTTGTGTTGCTTGGTTCTCCTACTGGTTCGATAACCTTGGTTTCATATATGAGGGAAATACCTACCGCCGATGTGCTGCATCATCCCTTCCTCTTTGGGGAAATACCGACTTAGCTTCAAGCGATATCAAAAGGAATTTCTGGCGCTGTTGCCGGTGAGGATCTTCAACATATACCAGGTTCCTAATCACAAATCTAATCTCCTCGCAATTTACATTATTTGCCATTTGCCTCTCGTTTTCCTCTCCCCCTTCACAAAAATTTGCCGTTTTATTCGCCTAACTTTTTCGTTCGCCGTTTTCTTGCCAGATCTGTTTTTGTGTGAACTCTTGTTTGTGTAGTCATGCTGCCTCAAAGAAAATATTATGATGTTCCTTACCCAAATATTTTTCTTGAAATTGAGAAAAGTAGTAAGGAATATATGACTACACAATTTGAGCATAATAAGTATTTTACTGAAGAACTTAAGGAGCACTCCGTTGTGCTTGATGTTATTACAAAACAACTTGATGATATCAGTAGAGAAGTTTGCAATCTCCAATCTAAGTATGCTTTTGCCGAAAGTTTGCTAG
The DNA here is from genome assembly GCF_018294505.1 of Triticum aestivum. NCBI lineage: Eukaryota > Viridiplantae > Streptophyta > Magnoliopsida > Poales > Poaceae > Triticum > Triticum aestivum. The sequence continues at coordinate 360,125,998 of NC_057799.1, forward strand.
GAAAAATATCCATTGCACAAGCTACCTTAGTAAATCAAATGGCCGCTAAACCAATCTCGTTAGAAGGCAAAAGTGATGAAGATCTTAAAATGATTGGTGTTTCTTCTATTGATTCCTTGTTTAGTAAAGTTAAGATTGATGAAAAGGGGACCGGAGAAGAGTCAACTTTAGGTAGAAGGCGTCCCAATATTTCGGAGGGTGAAAATCTTGTTGAGAAAATTGATGATAGTGGGTTTGGAGAGGTCAAAACTTTAACTAGTGGTGTGCCCACTCTTTTGGATTACAAAGACTTTAATTATGATAGTTGCTATTTGATTGATTGTATTTCTTTGTTGCAATCCATGATAAACTCACCCCATGCTTATGAACAAAATAAAGCTTTTACTAAACATATTGTTGATGCTATGATGAAAGCTCTTGAAGAAAAATTGGAATTAGAAGTTTCAATTCCTGGAAAACTACATGATGAATGGGAACCTACTATAAAAGTCAAGATTAAAAATTATGAGTATTTTGCTTTGTGTGACCTGGGTGCTAGTGTTTCTACAATTCCAAAATCTTTATGTGATGTGCTTGGTCTTACTAATCTTGAAGAATGTTCTTTGAATTTGCACTTGGCGGATTCTACTATTAAAAAGCCTATGGGAAGAATTAATGATGTTCTTATTCTTGCAAATAGGAATTATGTGCCCATAGATTTTATTGTTCTTGATATTGACTGCAATCTGTCTTGTCCAATTATTCTTGGTAGACCGTTTTTACGCACTATCGGTGTCGTGATTGATATGAAAGAAGGCAATATTAAGTTCCAATTTCCATTGAGGAAGGGTATGGAACACTTTCCTAGAACTAGAATTAAGCCACCTTATGAATCAATCATGAGGGCATCTTATGGATCTCGAACCAAAGATGACAAAACTTAGATCCTTGCTTTATGCCTAGCTAAGGGCGTAAAACTATAGCGCTTGTTGGGAGGCAACCCAATGAATAAATTTTAGTCTTGCTTTTTGCTTTCTGTTCTTGAGTGTTTACACAATTATGCTACTGTTATGATTGTGCTTTTTGTGTTTTAATTAGTGTTTGTGCCAAGTAGAACCGGTAGGATCTTCTTAGGTGATAGTTGTTTGATCTTGCTGAAAAAGACAGAAACTTTGCACTCACGAAAATAATTCTCATTTTTTATCAGGAAGTGATTTTGCCCTGATTCTTTCTGCAGAAGATTAATATGCAAATTTCTCAGGTCTTCCTATTTTTTTCAGAATTTTTGGAGTTCCAGAAGTTTTCGTCTAAGTCAGATTGCTACAGACTGTTCTGTTTTGACAGATTCTGTTTTCTTTGTGTTGTGTGCTTATTTTGATGGCTCTATGGTTTTCTTTGATGAGTTTTTGCCATAGAAAAGTTGGAATACAGTAGATATAATACAAAAAAAATATGAATTGGTTTGATACAGTACTTATAGTAGTGGTTTGCTTTCTTACACTAACGGATCTCACAGAGGTTTTGTTGAGTTTTGTGTGATTGAAGTTTTCAAGTTTTGGGTTATCTTACGATGGATGAAGGAATAAAGGATAGAAGAGCCTAAGCTTGGGGATGCCCCGGCATCCCAAGCTATTATCCAAAAATGAGCAACCAACTAAGCTTGGGGATGCCCCCGAGTGGCATCCCCTCTTTCTTCAAACGACCATCGGTATTTTACTCGAAACTATATTTTTATTCGTCACATGATATGTGTTATGCTTGAAGCATCTTGTATGATATGAGTCTTTGATTGTTTTTTGTGTGTTTTAATTCATCAATCCTTGCTGGACACACCTACTCCCTCCGTTCCAGAATAGATGACCCAACTTTGTACTAAAGTTAGTACAGAGTTGAGTCATCAATTTTGGAATGGAGGGAGTATTTGAGAGAGCCAATATTATATCATGACTTGTTAGAATTGCTCTCTATGCTTCACTTAAATTTTATGAGCAATGGACTTGCTCTAGTGCTTCACTTATATCTTTTTGAGCACGGTGTGCTTTAGTATTTTTGAAGAAATGCTCTCTTGCTTCACTTAGATTTATTTGAGAGTTAGTAAAATTTTCAAGAAATTCTCTCTTGCTTCACTTAAATTAATTTGAGAGAAAGAAAAATTTTATGCTCATGATCTTCACTTATATTTGTTTGAGCTTGTCAAAAGCAACACATGAAAATTAGTCCCAAAGTGATAGATATCCCAGAAGGATATAATAAAAACTTTCATGAAGATCATTGGACAAAATAAACTTGATTCTTAGTAATAGTTTTGAGATATGATGATGTGATATGCGAGTTATGTTGGTGAGCAGTTATGCTTTAGTAAGAATATTGGTGTTAAGGTTTGTGATTCCCTATGCAAGTACGAAAGTCAATAGTCATGCAATGAAATTATATCCTACTTGTGGTGCATTATTCGGTGTTATTTATGCTTAATGCTTGCTTATGAGGTTATCTGTTTCTTGGTTGGTCGCTTCTCAATCTTTTGCTAGCCTTCATTTTGCACTAAGTATGATCTCTACTTGTGCATCCAAAACCCTTAAACCAGTTTTGCCACATGAGTCCACTATATCTACCTATATGTGGTATTATTTTGCTGTTCTAAGCAAATTTGTATGTGCCATTTCTAATTTTCAAAATAAACTTCTCTTTTGTGTGTTTGTTTCGCTCGCGGAGCGGTGAGGGTGGCTAATATTTTCCATGCTAGATGTGTCATTCTCTAGATGAGTGTTTATTCACTTGTCATTAAACGAGAGTAAGGCAAAGGTATTAGGGATGCCCAGTCCCGAAATGCAAAAAAATGAATTTACTTTATGTTGTCAAATAATAAATTCCTTGGAAAGTGTTGGTATGGAGGGCACCCGTGGATACGGTTAGCCATGGAAAGTGAAAGTATGGTGGAAAAAGGAATAAACTTTATTTTCTGTTTGGGAACCTCCTATGATATATCTAGCATGGAAAGTGTTGGGAACTCTAAGTCGTTTTCGTTGGTGGGATGGATACACCTCCCAAAATGTTTTTATCTCTAAGTTTTTCGCTTTGAGCTCTGGCACCTCTACAAATCCCTACTTCCCTCTGCGAAGGGCCTTTCTTTTACTTTATGCAATTTTTGTTTTTTTGAGTCTCCATCTTATCTTATAAAAGAACCAACTAGGAGGCAATATGATCGTACTTAAGTATTGGGTGTAGCTAATATTCGAGTGTGTTTCATGAATGGATCAATGGTTGAGCATGATGGGCTGGGATAACTTATTTTAGCGTTGATATTTTGAAAGACATGGTTGCTTGTTGATATGCTTGAGTATCTAAATTATCATGTCAAAACTAGACTATTGCTTTGAACAACTAAAAGTCCAAATGTCCATGCTATAAAGAAAAGAAATATGATATGACATGTTAGGCAGCATTCCACATCAAAAATTCTGTTTTATCACTTACCTACTCGAGGACGAGTAGGAGTTAAGCTTGGGGATGCTGATACGTCTCCAACGTATCTATAATCTTTGATTGTTCCATGCTGTTATATTATCAATCTTGGATGTCTTACAATCATTTATAGTCATTTTATATCATTTTTTGGTACTAACCTATTGACATAGTGCCAAGTGCCAGTTGCTGTTTTTTTCATGTTTTTTACATCGCAGAAAATCAATATCAGACGGAGTCCAAATGCCCCAAAACTTAACGAAGAATTTTTATGGGCCAGAAGGAACACAAGGGGCCCTGGCTGCGCCTGGGGGGTTCCCCGAGGGGGGCACAACCCACCAGGGCGCGCCAGGAGGCCCAGGCACGCCCTGGTGGGTTGTGCCCACCTCGGGTGCCCCCCGGACCGCCTCTTTGCTCTATAAATACCCCAATATTCCAGAAACCCTAGAGGAGTCGACGAAATATTCATCCAGCCACCGCAGAGTCCAGAACCACCAGATCCAATCTAGACACCATCTCAGATGGGGTTCACCACCTCCATTGGTACCTCTCTGATGATGCGTGAGTAGTTCTTTGTAGACCTTCGGGTCTGTAGTTAGTAGCTAGATGGCTTTCTCTCTCTCGCATTGGATTCTCAATACAATGGTCTCTTGGAGATCCATATGATCTAACTCTTTTGCGGTGTGTTTGTTGGGATCTGATGAACTTTGATTTTATGATCAGTTATATCTTTTTATATCCATGAAAGCTATTTGAGTTTCTTTGATCTCTTATATGCATGATTGCTTATAGCCTCGTATTTCTTCTCCGATATTTGGGTTTTGTTTGGCCAACTTGATATTTATCTTGCAATGGGAAGAGGTGCTTTGTAGTGGGTTCGATCTTACGGTGCTTGATCCCAGTGACAGAAAGGGAAACGACACATATGTATCGTTGCTACTAAGGATAAAACGATGGGGTCTATCTCTACATAGATAGATCATGTCTACATCATGTCATCGTTCTTATTGCATTACTCTGTTTCTCCATGTAGTTAATACACTAGATGCATGCTGGATAGCGGTCGATGTGTGGAGTAATAGTAGTAGATGCAGGCAGGAGTCGGTCTACTAATCTCGGACATGATGCCTATATAATGAATATTGCCTGGATATCGTCATAATTATTTGAAGTTCTATCAATTGCCCAACAGTAATTTGTTTACCCACCGTTTGCTATTTTTCTCAAGAGAAGCCACTAGTGAAACCTACGCCCCCCGGGTCTTATTTCTCATGTATTTGCCTTTGCGATCTACTTTTCTCTTGCATTTATTTTCAGATCTATTAAAGCAAAAATACAAAAATACTGCTGCAATTTTTCCTTATTTATTTTATTTTGCGTTCGATCTATCAATTTACTACAAAATTATCTCACGTCCTCTTTCCTATCTTGAGGCGTCGTACCCCGAAAGGGATTGACAACCCCTTTAACACGTCGGGTTGCGAGGATTTGTTAGCTGTGTGCAGGGGCTGTTTACATTGTGTTGCTTGGTTCTCCTACTGGTTCGATAACCTTGGTTTCATATATGAGGGAAATACCTACCGCCGCTGTGCTGCATCATCCCTTCCTCTTTGGGGAAATACCAACGTAGCTTCAAGCGACATCAAAGGGGTATAGGTGTTAATGTCCCGCACAAGAGGGCTTTCACACTCAGCAAAGAAGAGAGGTTCAAATGAAAAAAGCAAGGAGTGAAATGAAGCATAATGCATTGTATGAAAGGTTGAGGAAGGAGATTTATCCGGCTATTCGAAAGGATGTTGAGGAATCAATGATGATGCAGAAGACTCTAACACTGACAGATAGCCAGCAGATGGGAGGGGAGGCGGGCATGAAGGATGCTTCTTATTGCGCGACAACGCTGCACAAGAGTAGCTGTGCATCAGCTGACCCCAGCGACACTGAGACTGCAGCTGCTCGTGATGATGCTATATCTAATCTATCTGGAATGAAAGACAGACTTAAGGGCGTGCTTACACATTATGAAGGTACATTAAAATGTGCAACAGCCTGGGTTTGCCACCCTTCTTGGAAGATGGCCTCTTGTTGGACAATGTGGCATTGAAGTCGTGCTGTGTGAAGTTCTACGTGACTGAAGTAAAGCCTGGATTCAATGAATTTGCCCTGAAGAATGTACTAGGAGGCTTCAATGAGCAAAGGACCTTGGGAGAAACACTGTTACATCACATCCAGTGGCCATGAAAGGAAATAGAGTTCATCGATGAGATCCCTGAAGCCCCGCCAAGAGCAACCACTGCCGCCCCTCAACCGGCGCTCTCCTTGCCAGAGCAGCTCTCACGGGCTGATGCACCAACCTATTATCAGCCGGCCCGACTTCGTGGCGTACAGGCCATGTCATCCTCCGCCCCAAAGCTGACAGTGGCAAGGCCTACAACTGCTGAAGACGCACCACCGGTTCAGATGTCGGCCGCTGAAGCAGCGGGGGGAGACCCAGCTGTAGCACATGCTCAGCAGACCAACCTGGTGGAACGGACTTCTAAGCAGTCTGATGCTTCAGAACCACCGGCTAAGCAGTCTGTAGGTCTAGAACCGACTGCTCATCAGTCCGTCGGTCCGTAGTCGCGTGATCAGCATACCAATGCGTCACAGTTCCTGCTCAGCAAACCAACCCGTTGGCACGGCCTCCTCAGCACACCGACAAGTTGGCACCACCTGCGCAGAAAACCGACATAGCTTCAACGCATGGTCAGCAGTCCAATGCCTCTGCTCCTACAGCCCAGCAGTCCGTCATAGCAGCACCGCTAGCTCAGCGGTCCGGCATAGATAAACCGTCTGCTAAGCATTCCATCCAAGCTTCACTGTCTGCTCGGCAGTCTACCTTGCAGGCAACCAGACGTTCTACCAGAAATGCTTCAAGTACCAATAAGGAAGTGGCCAAAAAGGCTACACCCCCAGGGAAGCGCGGCGGGAAAGTGAAGAGGAAAGAGAATGATTGCCTCTTACTTAAAGCACTCATCGCCCAGAACCAAATAAACAGCAGCTTGTTTGAATCGGGGAGTAATATTATTTCTGACGCCATGGATGATGAAGAAGTACGTTTGTTGCTTGCTAAAAGTAAAGCGGACGTACTTGAAGCACGCAATTACGTCCATGGCCAGCCATTTCTTGTTGGCGAATACTTTGATGAGTGCAGCTCCAGTTGCCGCGAGTTACATGAATATTGCATGGATCTAATGATAGTAAGTCAGCATGGTTTGCTAGTCCACTACAACAGAGATCATTTCCGACACGATGTTGGTTCCATCGATGTGAGTTTCGAGGACTTACATCTCTTCTTCAACTTCAACGTGCTCGATGCCACTCTTGTTAGATGCCTAATTTTGTTAACTGCATTTTATTCCTCTCAGGGGATTGAATGCGCAGAGAAGAAAAAGAGAGATTGTATATTTCATAGATCCTGAATTAGTAAATGGCACAACAATACATGGTAAGGACCTACGGGACTGGGCCGTTAACACGGTCGTCCGTCTCTTTGAAAACACGTCCCATGCAGAACCATTTCTCTGGCCATATCATGAACGGTAAGTCAAGTAAACAATCACGCATACACTTATTGTCTTTCAGATTTCGACATAATTAGTAAGTTCATGGCTTTCTTAATATGTAGCAATCACTGGATATTGGTATTCATTGTTCCAAACAAGAACACAGTTTACTACATCGATTCTCTCAGAGAGTCGACAAATGCTCAGGATCTGACGCATCTTCAGCAATTCATGGATATGTATTGAATTCTATGATGTTGAAATTAATTTGCATTCATATCTGGTTCAATAATTGATGTTGTCAAAATTCATCATTTGCAGTGTGCTCGCATTGTGGAAAACTAAACCAGGGAGCCTGTTCAAGAGGGGACTGCCTCTGCAGCACGAGATCGTTTCTCCGGTAACACACCGAAATCCGTTATTTTCGAAAAAATTATCCAATAGTCTGCAAATATCTTTCCTTACGCTAGTCAAATGTTCAAGCTTTCAAATAAACCTCTTTCTATTTTGTCCAAAGAAAAATAATACATCAAACACCGGTTAGATTGTTCCTAACAGGACAAATACATGACTAATTCTGTACAAAAAAATTCAGTGTCCTCAGCAAGAAGCAGGGACCAACCTTTGTGGATACTATGTTTGCAGACACATGATCTCCATCTGCAAATCTGCTGATAGTTGTGACGATTCTCGCGAATTAGTACCAGTAAGTCTATCTTAATTAATATCTTCTACTCCACTCATATGGCACATTCTGATCTTAAAAATACTGCAGCTCATCATAAAATCGAGGACCCCTGAACCGCTCCCGGCTGGTGAATTGCTGATGGTTCGGAGATTTATCAACGACTTCTTCCTGGATCGCTACATCAATCCCACTGGTGATAATGAACATTTCAGCATGCCTTCTCCTGAAACATTGAGTAAGAGTTAGCCGCTAAACATATACGCATGGATCCATTGTTTTCCATCTGATGAGGTCTTCGTATTTCGTACACTATGATTAATTACGTAATGGATATATGTGTGGACAAATCATTGGAATTCAGCTACCATATGTTCAATTGCAATTGTTGCGAAATCTGATGAATGTTCTTCCTGTGGACACTATTTGTTCAATTGAATATTGTGGCAAATTTGCTTTTTGTGTCCCGATTCAAAATGGATATTTTTGTTTATTTCTTCAATTGAATATTGTGGAGAATTTGCTTTTTGCGTGCCGATTCAAAATGTGATTTTTTTTATTTGTTCAATTGAATATTGTGGCGAATTTGCTTTTTGCATGCCGATTCAAAATGGGGTATTTTTGTTTTAACCTGGCAATTGCTCCGCACATGGTTCAACTAAATGAGTGTGTGCGATCCACATCGGAAAGCATACGTCAATCGTAGCGGAACCGTCAGTGATACACAGCAGATCGCAAACGATTTGCAGCACTACTACGTGTGCGTAGGGTCTCCGGAACCGTTTGTGATATCGCATTATCGCACATGAGAACTCGGAGTAAACCGTGCGCAATGTAAAATACAATTCCAGTCGTAATTTTTTCAGGAACGTGTGGGATCCCAAACGAAAAGCACACTTCACTCTTGCGGCAACCGTCGGTGATACTCAACAAATCACAAACGGTCTATAGCACTTGTATGTGTGTGAAGGGGCTCCTGAACCATTTGTGATAGAATATTATCGCAGACGGTAATTCTTGGGAAACGTGTGTGATGGAGTCTTGCATGGCAGACGGGTTACGCAGAAAGCTCGTGTGCGATGGGGCACAAATCGCACATAGTTCATATGTTGGCCCGTATGCCTTACATACTGTTTCCCAAACGGTTCATTACGACGGACTGTATGGTTTCACTGCGTCATTAGAAACGTTTAATCACCGCACGTGCGAAAGAATTTAGTGTGTGCTGCATCGCACACGATTACATTTTGGAAGGCCTCTGGATCACTGCTCCATATCCCCGACGGTTTCTGGGTCGTGTGGGAAGGACACCCTATCGCCCACACTCACTTGGCGACGGTCCCAAATGTCGTCGTGGAAAGGGGTTAAAAATCGTTTGTATAGCACCAACGCATACCGGTGTTCGATTATGAAATCCTGGTTGCCGTTATACGGATATGAAATATCTGGTGTGTTTTATAAGAAATATCAATTTGATTAGTACATGGATTATCAATAATAGGCTAATTACCATGCTTATTGGGGTTTTCTATTGCAGACGGTTACTCAGACAGCACTGTGGGCGATGAACTCAAACAACCCACACGGTTTCTAGAAAGTAGGCGTGTTCGATCAACTAACAATCACACACGGCTTACGGCAAAGAACTGTTTGCGTTAGGCCACCTTGCATAAACGTTTCCACACAAAAAACTGTGTGTGATATACATATGAACGGAAATGTTTTTCTTGGATTCGCCGTGTGGGATGTACATACGAACAGAAACGATTGGGTTTCGATGGCTCACCAGATCACACACGAGCTCATTTTGCCCCATCCTATGTGCCAGGTGGGCCGATCCCCGAGGTTTTTGGGACATATGGGAAGGACCCCCCTATCGCCCACACTCACTTGGCGATGGTTCCAAACGCCATCGCGGAAAGGGGTAAAACCCTTTTTGTATAGCAGGTCTCTGCACCAGTGCATCACGAGAAAGCCGAGCATAAAAATTCTGAATGATTATTTCTCTTGAGAGCTCATGATTGGGGCATGAATATAACATTGACTTAAGCCTCCCCCAAGCTAGAGCGATACTTTCTCCTTCACAAGGCCAAAAATTATATATGTAATTCCAATCACGATGAATTAGATGCATATGATATTATTTTGGTGAAACTCCAGCTTCAAACGATTCCAATTCCAAGATCCAATATCATCGCATAACCTATACCATGTCAATGCTTTTCCCTTCAAAGATAAAGGGACTTCTTCCTAGCTTCATCTCCGGGTAAACCTGTGATGCGATCTTATCTGCTAGGGCTGGTCAAGGACAAAAGGAGATATATATCGTACCAGCTAGACGTCGGGCGAAAGGTATACATGCAAATATTATTGACACTCGTGCAAACGACAAAGTTCAGATTGCACCATCGGATGAAATTGAGCCAAGGTTCAGCACTCCATGCACAAGTCTACAAGACTCCATGCACAAGTCTGCACGTCGATGCAATTAAGATTGAGACGTACATGCTCAATACGTACGTGGGAGGTAGTACTATTAGTTCGTTTTGGCTTCTTGTGATCAGCGTTGCCAGATTTTTAAATTAGTTAATTCCTAGTTAGTTAAGATATGAGAGAGAGTACTTGCTTAAGTCGGTATGGAAACCAAATCATGATCGAGTCGGTCTTGCCCTTGTAACGTACGTGTGCCTGCGCGCACCAATAAAAGGAGGCTGCACCTCATGTAATCGGGTAGTTTTTGTTATCTGGATATTTTCCATCGCATGGACAGAGTCAAGTCGGGGTATCTTCCCGTGACAAGTTGATACAAGTTGAGAAGCTGAAATCTTTGTGTGTTTAGGCAAGGAGATTGGAGGCGAGGCCTCTAGTTTGCTACTGGTTCTTTCAGAACCGTCCACATTCTTCCTACATGGGGTGTGCGTGTTGTTTGATTAGGTTTGCATCTGGTAAATCTAGTTTCTGATTTGTTCGCTGTTGTTTTGCGGCTTGATTGTTTGGAAAGTTAGACGATGAAGGGTTGCATCTGAGATCAGTGTACCGTGAAAGATTGGGAAACTTATTCGCGTCGTCGTTTTTCTGTCGAGTGTCAATAATATTTGCATGTATACCTTTCGCCCAACGTCTAGCTGGTATGATATATATCTCCTTTTGTCCTTGACCAGCCCTAGCAGATATGATCGCATCATCCTCCCTTCCTTGAAGGAAAACCGTCCTCGGTTTCGACCGGTGTCTTGTAGATTTTATTTTAAACACCTCGATGGTACACTTTATATCTTTTGCATCTTTGGGAACAATAGCATAGAACTCGCCCTTATGCATAGAAGTGTACCTATTTGTTTGCCCATGATGAAGAGCGTTAACATCATGCTGCCACGGACGCCCCAAAATAAAATGACAAACATGCAGTGGCATAACGTCGCATTCCACTTTATCCACATAGCCATCAACAGAAAAAGGAACCTTCACCCTGTGAGTGACCTTCACTTTGCCCACATTATTGATCCACTTCATATAGTATGGTTTTGGGTGCTCCCATGTTGGCAAAGAAAGAGACTCCACCACATCCTTGCTAATCATGTTGCTAGCACTGCCACCATCAATTATCAGTTTGCAAACCTTTTCCTTGATGATACACGCAGTTTGAAGAATACTCCGCCGTTGTCCTTGTTCAACAATGGTCTTGTCATCTCGCTGGACCTTATGTGCTAGCAAACTCTCCATATCAGGATCATCTTGAGGATAACATAGTATGGTATCACCATGACCTCTTTCAATTCCATCCTCTAACTTAGGCGTCTCATCTTCAGATTCTGAAATATATTCTGCATCAACAAGTAGAACCCTTCGTTGATTGGAACATTCATGCTTCATGTGTCCACGTCCTCCACACTTGTGGCAAATAATATTACATGATGAGATGAAGACGCATTAGATAAAACCTGAGAAACCTCCTTTGGCGCAGCCGCCACTTTGCTCTGTTCAATGCTTCCCGACTTATAAGAAGGAGTCAGTTTAGCACTAAACCCACCATCAATGGGAGAAGAACCACGTCACCCACTGTTGTAAGTTGGACGAGTCTCTGAAGCTTGCTTCTCCAATACCCAACATTCAGCACGCTCCGCTTGATGAAGCAACTCATGAATATCATTATATTGCATTAAATCAACACGGTCGCGAATCTTTTCTTCTAACCCCTCAAAGAAACGTACCATGGTCGCCTCCGCAGACTCACGCACAGCTGTACGGATCATCAAACTTGCATCTCATTATAGTACTCATCAACTGATTTCGTACCTTGCACTAGACGACGCAGTCTACTATGAAGTTGGCGAGTGTAGTAAGCAGGCACAAAACGTTCCCTCATGATTCGCTTCATGTCAGCCCATGTCGTTGGTCGCTCATTAGTACGGTTCTTATTATCCCACCATACAAGAGCATACTCTGTAAATTCCATGATGCAACACGAACCTTCTTCTCTTCGGAGTAGTTGTGACCGTCAAAAATCTGATTTACGCGCATCTCCCACTCCAAATATTTCTCCGGGTCAGCACAACGTCCCGAGAATTCAGGTATGGTTATCTTGATTCGACCCAAACCATCATCCTTGTGGGCACCAGTGCCGCCATAGTCACGGCGCTGCCCAGCATGGCGGTGAGCCCCAGCATCATGTCGTGGTCGGTGAGGTAAGCCTCCACGGGCATCGGAATCCTTAGAAAAATCACCATCATCGTCATTTTCGCGGTCATGACGTCGTCGTGGTGAGCGGGGCTATCGGGGTGCCACATCTCTCGCCTGAAGGCGCTGAACTACTGCGGTGAGCTGATTAAGACTCGCAGTCACCACCTGTAGACTATCAGTGCGCTGTCGGTCGCTGGCAGTCAAACGCTCATTCAACATGTCCTCGACGCCAACAATATTTGCAAACAACTCCTCAACCCTTGTCCCAAGCTTCTTGTTCGCTCCCTTGATCGACATCAGATGGATACGTAAATCATCACTTATATTCAGATCCTTCGAAAGTTCATCGCCCTCCTCATGATCAGATATCTCATGCTACGAGTTCACCATCTTTCAAACAATTGAATCACATAGCCGAGGAAAAAAAATTGTACCGTGATCAACCTTGCTCTGAATACCACTTGATTGCAACCTTCGACAGAAAAACGACGGCGCGAATAAGTTTCCCAATCTTTCACGATACACTGATCTCAGATGCAACCCTTCATTGTCTAACTTTCCAAACAATCAAGCCGCAAAACAACAGCGAACAAATCAGAAACTAGATTTACCAGATGCAAACCTAATCAAAAAAACACGCACACCCCCTGTAGGAAGAACGTAGACGGTTCTGAAAGAACCAGCAGCAAACTAGAGGCCTCGCCTCCAATCTCCTCGCCTAAACACACAAAGATTTCAGCTTCTCAACTTGTATCAACTAATCATGGGAAGATACCCCGACTTGACTCTGTCCATGCGATGGAAAATATCCAGATAACAAAAACTACCCGATTACATGAGGCGCAGCCTCCTTTTATTGGTGCGCGTAGGCACATGTACGTTACAAGGGCAAGACCGACTCGATCGTGATTTGGTTTCCAAACCGACTTAAGCAAGGACTCTCTCTCTCATATCTTAACTAACTAGGAATTAACTAATTTAAAAATCCGGCAACACTGATCACAAGAAGCCAAAACAAACTAATAGTACTACCTCCCACGTACGTATTGAGCATGTACGTCTCAATCTTAATTGCATCGACGTGCAGACTTGTGCATGGAGTCTTGTAGACTTGTGCATGGAGTCCTGAACCTTGGCTCAATTTCATTCGATGGTGCAATCTGAACTTTGTCGTTTGCACGAGTGTCAATAATATTTGCATGTATACCTTTCGCCCGACGTCTAGCTGGTACGATATATATCTCCTTTTGTCCTTGACCAGCCCTAGCAGATATGATCGCATCAACCTGCAAGCTTAAATAATCCACAAATTTCATCCACATATATCAAGTGCATATCAGGATGTTCTGTTCCATCTCCTGCATAAGGACTAGCTAGCAGTTGTTCTATCATACCCGAAGGAATTTCATAAACAATATTTTCATTAGGTGCAGTAGGTTGAGAGGAAACTAATTGGGGCTCTGGTAGAGGTGAAGATACCCCGAACAAACCCCTCAAAGGATTGTTCTCCGTAGTAACAAGTGACAATAAATTTCAGCATGTAGTAATAATTTTTTCTTCCTGATTTCCACTTAACAAGAGCGCTTCACTCCCCGGCAACGGCGCCAGAAAAGACCCTTGATGACCCACAAGTATAGGAGATCAATCGCAGTCCTTTCGATAAGTAAGAGTGTCAAACCCAACGAGGAGCAGAAGGAAATGACAAGTAGTTTTCAGCAAGGTATTCTTTGCAAGCACTGAAATTATAAGTAACGGGTAGTTTGATAGCAAGATAATTTGTAACGAGCAAGTAACGGTAACGGTAACAAAAGTTCAGCAAGGTAGCCCAATCCTTTTGAGGCAAAGGACAGGCCAAGACGGTCTCTTATGATAAGCAAAACGTTCTTGAGGGTACATGGGAATTTCATCTAGTCAGTTTCATCATGTTGGTTTGATTTGTGTTCGCTACTTTGATAATTTGATATATGGGTGGACCGGTGCTTAGGTGTTTTTCTTACTTGAACAAACCTCCTACTTATGATTAACCCCCTCTCAAGCATCCGCAACTACGAGAAAAGTATTAAGATAAAATCTAACCATAGCATTAAACTTTGGGATCCAAATCCTTTACGAAGTAGCGCATAAACTAGGGCTTAAGCTTCTGTCACTCTCGCAACCCATCATCTAATAACTACTTTGCAATGCATTCCCTTAGGCCCTAATAAAGTGAAGTGCCATGTAGTCGACATTCACATGACACCACTAAGGGAATCACAACATACATACCATCAAAGTATCAAACACATATCAAGTTCACATGATTACTTGCAACAAGATTTCTCCCGTGACCTCAAGAACAAAAGTAACTACTCACAAATGATAATCATGCTCAAGATCAGAGGGGTATTAAATAGCATAATGGATTAGAACATATAATCTTCCACCAAATAAACCATATAGTAATCAACTACAAGATGTAATCAACACTACTAGTCACCCACAAGCACCAATCTAAGATTCTGGTACAAAGATTGGAACACAAGAGATGAACTAGGGTATGAGAGGAGATGGTGTTGTTGAAGATGTTGATGAGATTGCTCTCCCCAAGATGTGAGAGTTGTTGGTGATGATGATGACGATGATTTCCCCCTCCGTGAGGGAAGTTCCCCCGGCGGAATTGCTCCGCCGGAGCGCAAAAGTGCTCTTGCCCAAGTTCCGCCTCGAGACGGCGGCGCTTCGTACCGAAAGTCCTCCCCTTATTTTTTCTAGGTCAAAATGACTTATATACGAGAAGAGGGGCACCAGAGGTGGGCGGAGGAGGGCACAACCCACCAGGGCACGCCTGGGGGCCCTGGCGCGCCCAGGTGGGCCCCCTCTAGTAGTTATTTGCTCCAATAATTCTTATATATTCCATAAAAAATATCCATGAAGTTTCAGATCATTTGGAGTTGTGCAGAATAGTGGCCTGACGTAGCTTTTTCAAGTCCAGAATTTCAGCTGTCGGTATTCTCCCTCTTTGTGTGAACCTTGCATATTACTAGTCAATGTGTACGTGCAACGCATGTTAATTTGGAAGTATATTAAGTGCATGCGGATATTAAGTAGGATATTATTTGGGTGTTATTATGTGATTAGCACTATATTAGGCATGAAATTAACTGCACGCTAAACGTGTTGAGCGCTCGGCATTGAAGCAGTCTAGGTCGTTGGATTGACATGATTTGATGGCCGAGATTAATTGGATCTGCCCCTTTGGGTCTTTTTATAATGGTATAGATGAGATAAAAGGCATTAGAATTACTCCAAAAAGCATTATTATGCATAAAAACATTATAAACAACAGTATGTAAATATGAGGCAAAATGGACGTATCAGGCATCAACGGGCGTTCCGTGAAGGTCATCATTGACGGAGGAATTTGCCACAATTTGGCAAGGGAAGTGCTATGTTCCAAGCTACAATTGGTCAAGAAGAAGCATACTCGTCCCTACAAGGTCCAATGGCTTAGCGACTCCGGCACTATTCAAGTGGAGCGCACGGTGCAAGTTTCCTTCAAGATCGGCGCCCACGAGGACACCTTGGAGTGTGACGTGGTTCCAATGTTCGTGTTTCATCTTCTCTTGGGAACACCTTGGCAATTCAACCGCGCGTCATCCACAACGGAAGAATAAACCACTATAGCTTCAAGATGAAGGGAAAGGAGTACGTGCTACAACCTATTTCTCCAAGTCAAGTGATCACCGACAAGCAAGCGTCCACCCATCATGGAGAGACTAGCGAGAGAGTGAACCACCACAAAGAGAGTGAGTGCCACAAGCCCAAAATGAGTGACTCTTCACCGAGAGAGAAAAACTTAGTCCTCCTAGCCACCAAAAGAGAGATGAGGGAAGTGTGTGAGAACCCATCGAGTCTCCTCCATTATGTCCTACTATGCAAAGATGAGGTGGCAAAAACTAATCCTTCTGATCCTCTCCCTCTAGTGTTCTCTAACTTGTTACAGGAATTCGCAGATGTCTTCCCCGATGAGATACCTCCGGGTCTTCCTCCTCTACGTGGCATTGAACACCGAATCGACCTCATCCCCGGTGCACCTCTTCCGAACAAGGCTCCATACCGCGTCAACCCCGAAGAAACTAAGGAGATACAAAGGCAAGTACAACAACTCATCGACAACGGCCATGTACATGAAAGATTAAGTCCTTGTGATGTTCCGGTTATTCTTGTGCCTAAGAAAGACGGTAGTTTTCGCATGTGTTCCTATTGTAGACCCATCAATGTTGTCACCGTTCGCTGTAGGCATCCCATTCCACGCCTTGATGATATGCTAGATGAGCTTAGCGGTGCCACCATTTTCTCAAAAATTGATCTTAAAAGTGGCTATTACCAAATACGCATTCAAGAAGGCAATGAATGGAAAACCGCTTTTAAAACTAAATTTGGCTTGTACGAGTGGTTAGTTATGCCTATGGGTTTATCCGAAGCTCCTGGTACTTTCATGCATGTTATGCATTTAGTGCTTCGCCCGTACATTGGAGTGTTTGTTGTGGTCTAGTTTGACGACATACTTGTATTTAGAAAATCCCTCAAAGATCATGTAAATCATCTTAGGGTTGTTTTACAAACTCTTCGAAAAGAACGTCTTTATGCCAATATGGAAAAAATGCATGTTTGGCGTTGACAAGCTTGTTTTCTTGGGTTTTGTTCTTTCTTCCAAGGGTGTTCATGTTGACAAGTCCAAAATTGAAGCAATTAAAACTTGGCCACAACCCACTAATTTGCAACAACTGCGTAGCTTCCTTGGTCTAGCGGGTTTTTATCGTCGCTTTGTGAAAGACTTTAGCACTATTGTTGCACCGTTACATCCTTTGAATAAGAAAATGTTGGGGAACGTAGTAATTTCAAAAAAAATCTACGCACACGCAAGATCATGGTGATTCATAGCAACGAGAGGGGAGAGTGTTGTCCACGTACGCTCGTAGACCGAAAGCGGAAGCGTTAACACAACGCGGTTGATGTAGTCGTACGTCTTCACGATCCGACCAATCAAGTACCGAACGCACGACACCTCCGAGTTCAGCACACGTTCAGCTCGATGACGTCCCTCGAACTCCAATCCAGCCGAGTGTTGAGGGAGAGTTTCGTCAGCACGACGGCGTGGCGACGATGATGATGTTCTACCGACGCAGAGCTTCGCCTAAGCTCCGCTACGATATTATCGAGGTGTAATATGGTGGAGGGGGGCACCGCACACGGCTAAAAGATCGTTGATCAATTGTGTGTCTAGAGGTGCCCACCTGCCCCCGTATATAAAGGTGCAAGGGGGAGGCCGCCGGCCAAGAAGGAGAGGCGCGCCTAGGAGGAGTCCTACTCCTACCGGGAGTAGGACTCCCCCCCCCTTTCCATGTTGGACTAGGAGAGAGGGGGAAGAGGTGGAGGGGAGGAAGGAAGGGGGGCGCCGCCCCCCTCTCCTTGTCCTATTCGGACTGGGGGGGAAGGGGCGCGCGGCCCTGCCCTGGCCTCCTCTCCTCTCTTCCACCTAGGCCCACTAAGGCCCATTAAGTTACTGGGGGGTTCCGGTAACCTCCCGGTACTCCGGAAAAATCCCGATTTCACCCGGAACACTTCCGATGTCCAAACATAGGCTTCCAATATGTCAATCTTTATGTCTCAACCATTTCGAGACTCCTCGTCATGTCCGTGATCACATCCGGGACTCCGAACAACCTTCGGTACATCAAAACATATAAACTCATAATGTAACTGTCATCGTAACGTTAAGCGTGCGGACCCTACGGGTTCGAGAACTATGTAGACATGACCGAGACACCTCTCCGGTCAATAACCAATAGCGGAACCTGGATGCTCATATTGGTTCCCACATATTCTACGAAGATCTTTATCGGTCAGACCGCATAACAACATACGTTGTTCCCTTTGTCATCGGTATGTTACTTGCCCGAGATTCAATCGTCGGTATCTCGATACCTAGTTCAATCTCGTTACTGGCAAGTCTCTTTACTCGTTCCGTCATACATCATCCCGCAACTAACTCATTAGTTACAATGCTTGCAAGGCTTATAGTGATGTGCATTACCGAGTGGGCCCAGAGATACCTCTCCGACAATCGGAGTGACAAATCCTAATCTCGAAATACGCCAACCCAACAAGTACCTTTGGAGACACCTGTAGAGCACCTTTATAATCACCCAGTTACGTTGTGACGTTTGGTAGCACACAAAGTGTTCCTCCGGTAAACGGGAGTTGCATAATCTCATAGTCATAGGAACATGTATAAGTCATGAAGAAAGCAATAGCAACATACTAAACGATCGAGTGCTAAGCTAACGGAATGGGTCAAGTCAATCACATCATTCTCCTAATGATGTGATCCCGTTAATCAAATGACAACTCATGTCTATGGCTAGGAAACATAACCATCTTTGATCAACGAGCTAGTCAAGTAGAGGCATACTAGTGACACTCTGTTTGTCTATGTATTCACACATGTATTATGTTTCCGGTTAATACAATTCTAGCATGAATAATAAACATTTATCATGATATAAGGAAATAAATAATACTTTATTATTGCCTCTAGGGCATATTTCCTTCAGTCTCCCACTTGCACTAGAGTCAATAATCTAGATTACACAGTAATGATTCTTACACCCATGGAGTCTTGGTGCTGATCATGTTTTGCTCGTGGAAGAGGCTTAGTCAATGGATCTGCAACATTTAGATCCGTATGTATCTTGCAAATTTCTATGTCTCCCACCTGGACTAAATCCCGGATGGAATTGAAGCGTCTTTTGATGTGCTTGGTTC
Source organism: Triticum aestivum (assembly GCF_018294505.1). Classification (NCBI taxonomy): domain Eukaryota; kingdom Viridiplantae; phylum Streptophyta; class Magnoliopsida; order Poales; family Poaceae; genus Triticum; species Triticum aestivum. The sequence continues at coordinate 360,145,147 of NC_057799.1, forward strand.
TCTTGTGAAATCTGGATTCCTTTGCTAAGGCAATTGCACCAGTATTGTCACAAAAGATTTTCATTGGTCCCGATGCACTAGGTATGACACCTAGATCAGATATGAACTCCTTCATCCAGACTCCTTCATTTGCTGCTTCCGAAGCAGCTATGTACTCCGCTTCACACGTAGATCCCGCCACGACACTTTGCTTAGAACTGCACCAACTGACAGCTCCACCGTTCAATGTAAACACGTATCCGGTTTGCGATTTAGAATCGTCCGGATCAGTGTCAAAGCTTGCATCAACGTAACCATTTACGATGAGCTCTTTGTCACCTCCATAAACGAGAAACCATATCCTTAGTCCTTTTCAGGTATTTCAGGATGTTCTTGACCGCTGTCCAGTGATCCACTCCTGGATTACTTTGGTACCTCCCTGCTAAACTTATAGCAAGGCACACATCAGGTCTGGTACACAGCATTGCATACATGATAGAGCCTATGGCTGAAGCATAGGGAACATCTTTCATCTTCTCTCTATCTTCTGCATTGGTCGGGCATTAAGTCTTACTCAATCTCACACCTTGTAGTACAGGCAAGAACCCTTTCTTTGCTTGATCCATTTTGAACTTCTTCAAAACTTTGTCAAGGTATGTGCTTTGTGAAAGTCCAATTAAGCGTCTTGATCTATCTCTATAGATCTTGATGCCTAATATATATGCAGCTTCACCGAGGTCTTTCATTGAAAAAATCTTATTCAAGTATCCCTTTATGCTATCCAGAAATTCTATATCATTTCCAATCAGCAATATGTCATCCACATATAATATTAGAAATGCTACTGAGCTCCCACCACTTTCTTGTAAATACAGGCTTCTCCAAAAGTCTGTATAAAACCAAATGCTTTGATCACACTATCAAAGCGTTTATTCCAACTCCGAGAGGCTTGCACCAGTCCATAAATGGATCGCTGGAGCTTGCACACTTTGTTAGCTCCCTTTGGATCGACAAAACCTTCCGGTTGCATCATATACAACTCTTCTTCCAGAAATCCATTCAGGAATGCAGTTTTGACATCCATTTGCCAAATTTCATAATCATAAAATGCGGCAATTGCTAACATGATTCGGACAGACTTAAGCATCGCTACGGGTGAGAAGTTCTCATCGTAGTCAATCCCTTGAACTTGTCGAAAACCTTTCGCAACAAGTCGAGCTTTATAGACAGTAACATTACCGTCAGCGTCAGTCTTCTTCTTGAAGATCCATTTATTTTCAATGGCTTGCCGATCATCGGGCAAGTCAACCAAAGTCCATACTTTGTTCTCATACATGGATCCCATCTCGGATTTCATGGCCTCAAGCCATTTTGCGGAATCTGGGCTCACCATCGCTTCTTCATAGTTCGTAGGTTCGTCATGGTCTAGTAACATAACCTCCAGAACAGGATTACCGTACCACTCTGGTGCGGATCTTAATCTGGTTGACCTCCGAGGTTCAGTAATAACTTGATCTGAAGTTTCATGATCATTATCATTAACTTCCCCACTAATTGGCGTAGGTGTCGCAGAAACTGGTTTCTGTGATGATCTACTTTCCAATAAGGGAGCAGGTACAGTTACCTCATCAAGTTCTACTTTCCTCCCACTCACTTCTTTCGAGAGAAACTCCTTCTCTAGAAAGGATCCATTCTTAGCAACGAATGTCTTGCCTTCGGATCTGTGATAGAAGGTGTACCCAACAGTCTCCTTTGGGTATCCTATGAAGACACATTTCTCCGATTTAGGTTCGAGTTTATCAGGTTGAAGTTTCTTCACATAAGCATCGCAACCCCAAACTTTAAGATACGACAACTTTGGTTTCTTGCCAAACCATAGTTCATAAGGTGTCGTTTCAACGGATTTTGATGGTGCCCTATTTAGAGTGAATGCAGCCGTCTCTAAAGCATAACCCCAAAACAACAGTGGTAAATCAGTAAGAGACATCATAGATCGCACCATATCTAGTAAAGTACGATTACGATGTTCGGACACACCATTACGCTGGGGTGTTCCGGGTGGCGTCAGTTGCGAAACTATTCCGCATTGTTTCAAATGTAGGCCAAACTCGTAACTCAAATATTCTCCTCCATGATCTGATCGTAGAAACTTTATTTTCTTGTTACGATGATTTTCAACTTCGCTCTGAAATTCTTTGAACTTTTTAAATGTTTCAGACTTATGTTTCATTAAGTAGATATACCCATCTATGCTCAAATCATCTGTGAAGGTGAGAAAATAACGATATCTGCCACGAGCCTCAATATTCATCGGACCACATACATCTGTATGTATGATTTCCAATAAATCTGTTGCTCTCTCCATAGTTCCGGAGAACGGTGTTTTAGTCATCTTGCCCATGAGGCACGGTTCGCAAGTACCAAGTGATTCATAATCAACTGATTCCAAAAGTCCATCAGTATGGAGTTTCTTCATGCGCTTTACACCGACATGACCTAAACGGCAGTGCCACAAATAAGTTGCACTGTCATTATCAACTCTGCATCTTTTGGCTTCGACATTATGAATATGTGTGCCACTACTATCGAGATTCATTAAAAATAGACCACTCTTCAAGGGTGCATGACCATAAAAGATATTATTCATATAAATAGAACAACCATTATTCTCTGATTTAAATGAATAACCGTCTCGCATTAAACAAGATCCAGATATAATGTTCATGCTCAACGCTGGCACCAAATAACAATTATTTAGGTCTAAAACTAATCCCGAAGGTAGATGTAGAGGTAGCGTGCCGACCGCGATCACATCGACTTTGGAACCATTTCCCACGCGCATTGTCACCTCGTCCTTAGCCAATCTTCGCTTAATCTGTAGCCCCTGTTTTGAGTTGCAAATATTAGCAACAGAACCAGTATCAAATACCCAGGTGCTACTGCGAGCATTAGTAAGGTACACATCAATAACATGTATATCACATATACCTTTGTTAACCTTGCCATCCTTCTTATCCGCCAAATACTTGGGGCAGTTCCGCTTCCAGTGACCAGTCTGCTTGCAGTAGAAGCACTCAGTTTCAGGCTTAGGTCCAGACTTGGGTTTCTTCTCCTGAACAGCAACTTGCTTGCTGTTCTTCTTGAAGTTCCCCTTCTTCTTCCCTTTGCCCTTTTTCTTGAAACTAGTGGTCTTACTGACCATCAACACTTGATGCTCCTTTTTGATTTCTACCTCTGCTGCCTTTAGCATTGCGAAGAGCTCGGGAATTGTCTTATTCATCCCTTGCATGTTATAGTTCATCGCGAAGCTCTTGTAGCTTGGTGGCAGTGATTGAAGAATTCTGTCAATGACGCTATCATCCGGAAGATTAACTCCCAGTTGAATCAAGTGATTATTATACCCAGACATTTTGAGTATATGCTCACTGACAGAACTATTCTCTTCCATCTTGCAGCTGTAGAACTTATTGGAGACTTCATATCTCTCAATCCGGGCATTTGCTTGAAATATTAACTTCAACTCCTGGAACATCTCATATGCTCCATGACGTTCAAAACATCGTTGAAGACCCGGTTCTAAGCCGTAAAGCATGGCACACTGAACTATCGAGTAGTCATCAGCTTTGCTCTGCCAGACGTTCATAACTTCTGGTGTTGCTCTTGCAGGAGGCCTGGCACCTAGCGGTGCTTCCAGGACGTAATTCTTCTGTGCAGCAATGAGGATAATCCTCAAGTTACGAACCCAGTCTGTGTAATTTCTACCATCATCTTTCAACTTTGCTTTCTCAAGGAACGCATTAAAATTCAACGGAACAACAGCACAGGCCATTTATCTACAATTAACATAGACAAGCAAGATACTATCAGGTACTAAGTTCATGATAAATTTAAGTTCTATTAATCATATTACTTAAGAACTCCCACTTAGATAGACATCCCTCTAATCATCTAAGTGATTACGTGATCCAAATCAACTAAACCATGTCCGATCATCACGTGAGATGGAGTAGTTTCAATGGTGAACATCACTATGTTGATCATATCTACTATATGATTCACGCTTGACCTTTCGGTCTCCGTGTTCCGAGGCCATATCTGCATATGCTAGGCTCGTCAAGTTTAACCTGAGTATTCCGCGTGTGCAACTGTTTTGCACCCGTTGTATTTGAACGTAGAGCCTATCACACCCGATCATCACGTGGTGTCTCAGCACGAAGAACTTTCGCAACGGTGCATACTCAGGGAGAACACTTTTATCTTGAAATTTTAGTGAGAGATCATCTTATAATGCTACCGTCAATCAAAGCAAGATAAGATGCATAAAAGATAAACATCACATGCAATCAATATCAGTGATATGATATGGCCATCATCATCTTGTGCTTGTGATCTCCATCTCCGAAGCACCATCATGATCACCATCGTCACCGGCTCGACACCTTGATCTCCATCGTAGCATCGTTGTCGTCTCGCCAACTATTGCTTTTATGACTATCTCTACCGCTTAGTGATAAAGTAAAACAATTACATGGCGATTGCATTGCGTACAATAAAGCGACAACCATATGGCTCCTGCCAGTTGCCGATAACTCGGTTACAAAACATGATCATCTCATACAATATAGCATCATGTCTTGACCATATCACATCACAACATGCCCTGCAAAAACAAGTTAGACGTCCTCTACTTTGTTGTTGCAAGTTTTACGTGGTTGCTACGGGCTTAGCAAGAACCGTTCTTACCTACGCATCAAAACCACAACGATAGTTTGTCAAGTTAGTGCTGTTTTAACCTTCGCAAGGACCGGGCGTAGCCACACTCGGTTCAACTAAAGTAAGAGACACAGACACCCGCCAGTCACCTTTAAGCAACGAGTGCTCGCAACGGTGAAACCAGTCTCGCGTAAGCGTACGCGTAATGTTGGTCCGGGCCGCTTCATCTCATAATACCGCTGAACCAAAGTATGACATGCTGGTAAGCAGTATGACTTATATCGCCCACAACTCACTTGTGTTCTACTCGTGCATAACATCAACGCATAAAACCTGGCTCTGATACCACTGTTGGGGAACGTAGTAATTTCAAAAAAATTCTACGCACACGCAAGATCATGGTGATGCATAGCAACGAGAGGGGAGAGTGTTGTCCACGTACCCTCGTAGACCGAAAGCAGAAGCGTTAACACAACGCGGTTGATGTAGTCGTACGTCTTCACGATCCGACCGATCAAGTACCGAACGCACGGCACCTCCGAGTTCAGCACACGTTCAGCTCGATGACGTCCCTCGAACTCCGATCTAGCCGAGTGTTGAGGGAGAGTTTCGTCAGCACGACGGCATGGCGACGATGATGATGTTCTACCGACGCAGGGCTTCGCCTAAGCTCCGCTACGATATTATCGAGGTGTAATATGGTGGAGGGGGGCACCGCACACGGCTAAAAGATCGTTGATCAATTGTGTGTCTAGAGGTGCCCCCCTGCCCCCGTATATAAAGGTGCAAGGGGGAGGCCGCCGGCCAAGGAGGAGAGGCGCGCCTAGGAGGAGTCCTACTCCTACCGGGAGTAGGACTCCCCCCCTTTTCCATGTTGGACTAGGAGAGAGGGGGAAGAGGTGGAAGGGAGGAAGGAAGGGGGGGCGCCGCCCCCCTCTCCTTGTCCTATTCGGACTGGGGGGAAGGGGCGCGCGGCCCTGCCCTGGCGTCCTCTCCTCTCTTCCACCTAGGCCCACTAAGGCCCATTAAGTTACCGGGGGGTTCCGGTAACCTCCCGGTACTCCGGAAAAATCCCGATTTCACCCGGAACACTTCCGATGTCCAAACATAGGCTTCCAATATATCAATCTTTATGTCTCGACCATTTCGAGACTCCTCGTCATGTCCTTGATCACATCCGGGACTCCGAACAACCTTAGGTACATCAAAACATATAAACTCATAATGTAACTATCATCGTAACGTTAAGCGTGCGGACTCTATGGGTTCGAGAACTATGTAGACATGACCGAGACACCTCTCCGGTCAATAACCAATAGCGGAACTTGGATGCTCATATTGGTTCCCACATATTCTACAAAGATCTTTATCGGTCAGACCTCATAACAACATACGTTGTTCCCTTTGTCATCGGTATGTTACTTGCCCGAGATTCGATCGTCGGTATCTCGATACCTAGTTCAATCTCGTTACCGGAAAGTCTCTTTACTCGTTCCGTAATACATCATCCCGCAACTAACTCATTAGTTACAATGCTTGCAAGGCTTATAGTGATGTGCATTACCGAGTGGGCCCAGAGATACCTCTCCGACAATCGGAGTGACAAAGCCTAATCTCGAAATACGCCAACCCAACAAGTACTTTGGAGACACCTGTAGAGCACCTTTATAATCACCCAGTTACGTTGTGACGTTTGGTAGCACACAAAGTGTTCCTCCGGTAAACGGGAGTTGCATAATCTCATAGTCATAGGAACATGTATAAGTCATGAAGAAAGCAATAGCAACATACTAAACGATCGAGTGCTAAGCTAACGGAATGGGTCAAGTCAATCACATCATTCTCCTAATGATGTGATCCCGTTAATCAAATGACAACTCATGTCTATGGCTAGGAAACATAACCGTCTTTGATCAACGAGCTAGTCAAGTAGAGGCATACTAGTGACACTCTGTTTGTCTATGTATTCACACATGTATTATGTTTTCGGTTAATACAATTCTAGCATGAATAATAAACATTTATCATGATATAAGGAAATAAATAATACTTTATTATTGCCTCTAGGGCATATTTCCTTCATAAAAACGCACCCTTTGTTTGGGGACCATTTCAATCTACCGCATTTGATGAGCTCAAACCTTACTTACACATGCTTTGATTCTTGCTTTGCCTAATTTCAACAAAACTTTGGAGGTCCATTGTGATGCTAGTGGTAATGGAACTGGTGGAGTTTTGATGCAAGAAAAAGCGACCCATTGCATACTTTAGTGAAAAACTTCCCGGTGCTCAACTTAACTATCCCATCTATGACAAAGAATGGTATGCTTTAGTGTGTGTATTGCATGTTTGGGAGCATTATCTTTGCCCACATGAATTTGTCATACATACCGATCATGACACACTTAAGTACCTTAAAGGTCAAACCAAGTTGAATAAACGGCATGCTAAACGGAGTGAATTTATTGAATCTTTCCCTTATGTGATCAAGTACATTAAGGGCAAAGAAAATGTTGTGGCGGATGCTCTTTCCGCAAATGCATGTTAGTTACTCAACTTGAATTGAATGTTGTAGGATTCGAACATATCAAAGACTTGTATGAGCATGATTCTACTTTCGCTACTCCTTATGCTAAGTCTGTGACGCATACATCTTGGGAGAGATATTATATCACAAATGGTTATATAATGAGAACTAACAAACTATGTATCTCCGAGTATTCTCTTTGTTTGTTACTTTTGCAAGAGGCTCATGGAGGAGGACTTATGGGACATTTTGGACGAGACAAGACCTTTGCCATGCTCTCCAAGAACTACTTTTTGCCCAAGATGTTCCGCGATGTTTCACGCTTCACCAACCGGTGCTCTACATTCCGCAAAGCTAAGTCACGATCTCAATCCCATGGTTTACATATGCCACTCCCTATTCCACATCAACCATGGGAAGATATTAGCGTGGATTTTGTGCTTGGATTACCTAGGACTCAAAATGGCAAGGATTACGTATTTGTTGTTGTGGACCAATTCTCTAAAATGGCACATTTCATCCCATGCAATAAGATAGATGATGCTTCACATGTTGCAAATCTTTTTTGTAGGGAAATCTTGAGGTTACACGGAGTGCCAAAGACAATTGTGTCAGACCGCGACGTCAAGTTCCTTAGCTACTTTTTGGAAGACGCTATGCGCCAAGCTCGATATCAAGCTACTATTCTCGACGGCCTATCATCCTCAAACCGATGGCCAAACGGAAGTCACCAACCGGACGCTCCCCACTCTCCTACGCGTGTTGATCAAGAAGAACATTAAGGAGTGGGAGGAGTGCTTACCCATCGCCGAGTTAGCCTACAATCGCGCAAGACACTCTACTACCGGCAAGTCCCCCTTCGAGGTTGTCTACGAGTTCAACCCTTTGTCGCCCTTGGACATCCTTCCTCTACCGCTCCAAGAACGAGTGAACATGGACACTAGTGCAAGAGCCACCTACCTCAAGAAGATGCATGAAGAAACAAGGTCCACGATCGAGCGTCAAGTACACCGCTTCGCCACCAAGCTCAACATCAACAAGTCAACGATGGTGTTCCAGCCGGGCGATCTCGTATGGTTACATCTCTGCAAGGACCGCTTCCCCAAGGAGTGCAAGTCCAAGCTACTTCCGAGAGTCGATGGACCCTTCAAGGTGCTCGCACGCTACAATGACAACGCCTACAAGATCGACATTCCACGTGACAAGTACAATATAAGCGACATCTTCAACGTCAAGGACTTGGCCAAGTACCATGGTGATGAAGATCACGATCCGCAGACGGATCTCTCCCGGGGGGGCAGATGATGCGGAGCATCCCTCGACCATCCCCATGGACGTCCCCTCACCACCACAAGCACTAAGAGGACCAATGACGAGAGCTCGCGCACGTGCCATCGAAACCGAGGTTAACTCCTTCCTCTTCAAACTCCATTTGAATTCACACGAGAGTTGGGTCCTACCTCAAACGGAAATGTTGTGCATTCTTAGGTACCAAGAAAACGACCGTGACGAGGCTAGGACGGAGACCCAAGCACCTAAGGAGAAGCAGGAGGAGGGAAGCCACGAAATGCGTGAAGGAACGAAGGCTCTAGGCACTTCGGGCGTCCGGCCCCAGCTGCCCGAGCCTTCGACCGCTTCCTGGGCCGGCCCTCTGGTCACCCCGGGTGCCCGGCCAGAGCCTAGGCATTTCCCCAGCCAGCCCTGGGTGCCCGGCCAGAGCCTGGGCATCGTCCCAGCCAGCCCTGGGTGCCCGACCCCTCGCCTGGGTGACAGCCACCCACCCCAGGTGCCCGGCCCCCTTCAGCTCCGAGGCTGCGGCCCTCTGGATAGTCCGAGTGCCCGGTCCCCCGCACCCGGGTGCCCGGACCCCCCTGATGCATCTTCCTCCAGGTGCCTGGGCCCCTTTACCCCAGGTGCCCGGACTCCTCCATTATGCCTGTGTGCATTTTGGGTTAAAAAGACCCTTGTACCCCTTTTCTCTCTTATTTCGTCCCTAGCCTATATAAACTCTTCCCCTAGCTCATTCTTGAGGTTAGCGAAGTACTTGATAGACACTAGAGAGCTTTGCTCCTTGTATCCCCTCCTCTGGGAGATCAAGCCCCCACTTTGGGAAGAATCCTTGTGGATTATCAAGGCCTCCTCTTGGAGAAGATCAGCATCAAAACCTCATCTCCTTGGAGTGAGAAGAACTTTACCCTAGTGCTATTTTCCTTGAATTGTTCTTGTATGCTTGTCGATCTCATGTATGCTACTCTAGTGGATGTTTTATTTGGGTTTGTTTGAGTGATTTCCCCCTTGTGTTCTTGTGTGTTCATCACTTTTCCCCCTCCAAGTGTGAAAAGATTCCCTCTAGGGTTTCACCCTACAAAAGGAAGTATATCTAATCGAATAGCCGTGTCCACAGTAACAAACGCTCGGAGTTGTGTCCCGATCTACTACAACTAGAACTGGATACTTGTGACACTAAATGGATATGATATCTCCGGGATCGCTTTCTCGTAGGGAGTCGAGGAAGGATCTTCGGGTGAGGCTAATACATACTTGTTACTATATGTATGTTACTCTACTCTCTTCTGTTGCTGCAAGATGCTGCAAGATGCTAGTCTTCGATAGGCTAGGCCTTTCCCTCTATTCTGGCAATTCTGCAGTATAGTCCACAAATACAACCCCTTCCCTTTGATACTAATGCATACTTAGCATAGATCTGATGTAAGTCTTGCGAGTACTTTGGATGAGTACTCATGGTTACTTTGCTACCTCTTTTCCCCTCTACCCGATTGTTGCGATCAGGTGACGGAGCCTAGGAGCCAGCTGATCCCGCCCACGACTACTACTACCCCGATAGAGCCTACTACTACGTGGAGACCACCGACGATCAGGAGTAGTTAGGAGGCTCCAAGTCAGGAGGCCTGCGCCTTTTCGGTCTAGATGTCGTTGTTTTGCTCAGCCTTCTTAAGGCAAACTTGTTTAATTATGTTTGTACTCAGATATTGTTGCTTTCGCTGACTTATGTATTCAAGCCTTTGTGGCCCTGGCTTGTAATATAAAACTTTATGTTTGAATTTGTGTCTTGAGTTGTGTTGTGATATCTTCCCGTGAGTCTCTGATCTTGATCGTGCGCATTTGCATGTATGATTAGTGCACAATTATGTCGGGGGCGTCACAACACCCTGATGAGTGATGTGACCCAGGCATGTCTCGCCCTCAAGGCTCAGGAGTATCCTTGAAAGAGCTGCATTGGACCTTCATTTAGAAGGATGGATTTTTTACTTGAAACAACCTGAAACAACTTATTCATCCCTCCCCTTTGATGATTCGGTCATGTGCATACTGTTTTAATAGTGGGTTTGGATAGGATATTAGGATTTTTTTTTTCAAAATAGGCTTTCGCCCCGCTTTATAGATAAAGCACTGGTCCATACAACAAGCATCCAAGTCTTAGTCGAGAAACGACGGCTGGGGCCACAACACAGATATGCCCAAGAAAGCATAAAAGAAATCAGAAAAAAAGCCACCTAGTGGTAGCCGCCAAGCGGCACTAAGATGACGAAAGCCAACGCGCTGTATCCAGGAGCACATCCACCATGAGGCCGAGACGGTCGCAGTCACGCTGCCTCGACAGCAGGTGCCAGTGCTACAGAAAAGCAAGAATTTGAAGGAGTCAGATGCCTTCCGCGGGAAGACCTTCTCAATCACCATTTTATTACGAGTCGTCCATAATGTGCAACACATCGCTGCAAAAATGAGCCAAAAAATGCGACGATGTTGCGACGCCTGCGTACCCTATACTGGAGGAAGTCCACAAGGTTCAGGACCTTCCAGTCGGGACCCAACGCCTCATGTATGAACGTCCACATCACCCTCGCCGCCGTACAGGAGAATGGGATATGGGTCTCCATCTCCTGTACCGCGCAGAGGGGGCACAAGTCGTTCCCCAGGCCGTGTCGCTTAAGTGCCTCTGTCCCCGAGGGGAGGCAATTGTGCAGAAGCTGCCACACAAATATCTTAATCTTTAGGGGGCGGGAGCTTTCCACATTGGTGCTAACCAAGGGGTGGCAGGTGACCGACATAGAGCATGATATGTCGTTCTCACCGAAAACTCCATCATCGGGGCGAGCCTCTAAGAAACAATGCTCGGATACTCTGACAACACTTGTGGTAGAGCAGCCCGCAGTCTAGACCAATCGTCACTCTCTGCTTGCCCAAAGATGCGGCAGAATCGGACATTCCACCGTCCATCGCATAGCGTCGAGGAAACAAGGGAGGATGGGTCCACACAAATCAAGAACATGCCAGGGTAACTCACGCGTATCGGCTTGGTACCCAACCTGGGATCCTACCAGAGTTGGGTCCCATTTCCATTCCCTATGGAGAAGGAAATCCCTAGGCGGATTTCCTCCTTGATCATCTGAATGGAGCGCCAAACCTGTGACCCTCCCATCTAAGAGCATGTCAAAAGAGGCTTGCCCCTAAGTTATTTTGCCTGAATGAGCTGGAGCCATAAGCCTCCCTCACCGTGCAGTATCCACCAAACCCATCTCAGCATTAATGCGACATTCATACGATCGGGAGGCCACAATTCCCAAGCCACCTTGGTCTTTATGATAGGAATTTATGATACATAAATGTGTGCAATTTCTTTCTTGCAGGGAGACAACTATAGAAGTTGACCAAACTTGGTATTTTCAGTGAGATTGATATGCTTTTTTATGACCCACATAATTACATGAATTATTATGCTGCAGAATATCCATTTAGGTCTTCATTTCCTGCACGTACCTTGTGACCGATTGTGAGCGTCCAAAAGAGCTATTGTCAACTCGGTCTTGCGGGAAACAATGGCAACATTGTTTACCATCAAAAGTATTGATTTTCTTTGCCTTCATGTACAGCGTTTAAGGATGCTAACACCGCTCTGAGCCATTGCCTTGCTGCTTGACCGTGTCGGTAATCTTCAATTGAGCCCACGTTTGTTATTTGGATTACTAGTAAAGGGGTACCAGTGTGATAAGGGCATTTCTAACCGATCCCTAAAAGGCGCACCTAGTCGATCCCTTAAAAAGCTTAACAAAGTATTTTTTACTCCACCTCCCTATTCTCCCTGAAATCTCCCTAAGTTTACTCCATCCCGCCACGGCCAAGTAAAAGTGGTGCCTCTCTCTCTCGCCCCTCCCGCGTCGCACTGTCTCCCGCCGACGCAGCCGCCACACCCCGCCGCCGCCATCGATGATCGTCGGCCCGGCTGGAATGGATAGCCCGACCCCTTCCCTCACCCCGTCGGCCACCGGAGTCGACTTTTTGCCGCTGGAAACCACCCAGGCACCGCCTCCGCTGCCGAAGAAGAGTTTGGGTATGAAGAAGACTCACACACGTGTCCAAGCTCCTCCTCCAACCACTCCAATGGTCTTCGGGGTGGCCACCACCTCTCCGACAACACGCCGCACCTACCGGAGGCAAACATGCTCGAAAGCCGATGGCGGCGGCTTAACACTCGCGGAGGGGGCCGCGAAGAAGAAGATGAAGAAGGCCAAAGTGGTGCCTCGTCCTAGGCCGGCTCCTCGTCTTGCAACTCTGGTAGCCCCTGCGGTGACTGCTCCGGCGCGAGCGGCGGCCGCAGTTGGCAACAAGAGTCGCGGCCACCAAGTGCTCGATGAAATGTCAACAAGGTAAAAATAAAAACCTCGAGTCGTGTCGGTATTCGATAGTGATTGTTGGTGATCGGTAATTATTGTTGATAGTGTTTGCTTTGATATTGTAGTTCGAAGATGAACACGGCCGAATTCATCGCGTCGTTGGAGTCCTTGTCCACTGTTGGCCTTGATGAGCTCAATTACGACTCACTTGTGGAGAGATCTTCGAAGCCTCTCTACGGAAAGTTGGTGGTGGCCGAGGGGGTGGTGTTGATGGTGGTGGCCGAGGAGGTGGTGTTGATGGTGCTGGCCGATGGGGTGATGGAGGTGATGATGTTGGTGGTGGTGGCCGAGAGGATGGCGGTGGTGATGGTGGTCGATAGGATGGTGAAGTTAATTTCTTTGCCAACGACATCGTTCCAGTGGTGGTGGCCGAGGAGGTGGCGGTGCATGCCAAATGTTGGCTCGATCCACAACATATACATGCTATATGTTTGGTGATTTTGGATCAAACATTGTGTTTGACGTGATGTCTTTTGGGTGAACTTCGTATGTTTTACTTTGAAAAACGGGATGATGAAACTTTGTGTTATGACGGTTATGCTATGCATGTTTTAATTTGAATGTTTTTAAGATATGTGTTGTGTAGTGTTTGAAGTTGGCGCGGCTAGGACGCAAAATCGAGACAATTTTATTTTTACTTCACTAACATTTAGGGGATCGGCTAGGTGCGACCACCGTTAATGAAGTAAAAATTTACTCCACTAACTTTACTCCGCCGTTTACTTCCTTAAATTTTATGGGGTCAGTTAAAAATGCCCTAACCCAGGATAAGGCTAATATATTCTTTCAGCTTGCCCTTTTCTTACCTCGCTGCTCTTGTGGTTTTGAAACAGACCTATTGGCTGCTAGAACGAGACTTCAAATGGCAACACTTTAGAGCAAGCATAATAAGATGATATAGGCAGGTTGTAAGAGTTAAAATATTAGTATATTTTTGCTGAGTTGAAGGAAAGAGAAGAGAAGCGGCCTATTAACAGCCGGCTGCACCACGTGCTCCTAGTCGCTATGTAAGAGAATGAAGTGGGCCATGTATCAATAAAGTAGTACCATCTTCGTGTCAAATTACTTGTCGCTGAAATGGATAAAAATGGACGTATGCAGAACTAAAATACGTCTATATACATTCATGTACGACAAGTAATTTCAAACAGAGGGTATATATATTTATATGGATCTGCTAAAAATCAGTCGACTGAGACAAGTCTCAGTCGACCTGCCAGTCGTCCGATCTATGTTCGCATGAAGATTCGCGCTGGGGCGCTTTGTCCCTCTTTTTGGCCCGTGTAAGGCGTGGGCCGGCCCGTTTCATTTTGTCTGTCGAAGCGTGGCCGCGCGTGAGCGTTTGTGCGGGGGTGGGCTTTTTTGTTTGTTTGTTTTAACTTGTTTTTTTTATCGGGCCGCTGGGAGGGAAGGGAAGCAGGCACCGTGGTAATTAAGAGGGGAAGGGGAAGAGGCCACCGTGGTAAATATGAGGAGGGGGGGTCAGTTAACTGCAGTCATTTCATCCCTCTCCATTCTCCCTCTCCCCAAATCCAAAGAAGTGCTCGTTGCTCCTGCAGTTGTTCCCTCACGAACAGATCCGAGCGCTCCTGCAGGGATGGCCGATGCTGCTGGCCAGGCGAGTCATCCACAAGCTTGCTTGCTTTTTTTTTCATGGCACATCATAGATCTGATTGGGCTTGTATGGGTTCCAGGTTTTTTTGTTTTGTATCAAGTACTATTGGTTTATTAGTTTCAAGCAAGAGAATCGCCCCCCAGTGTGTAGCTCTTTTTTTTATTAGATTTTAATTTTTTTGTGTTCGTGTATATTAAGATGTATGCTGAATTTTTAGTGGTATATGTAGGTTTGCATGTATCCATATAATGTAGATTCGTTTTTTTTTCATGGACATATGTTTGATTACAGTAATCTAGAGTTACTAAAACTATGTTTTTTCATGGACAAAGGTGTTGGATGGTTACTGAAACTATTTTTTCTACTAGGAGTTTGTTTTTCTGTTACTAAATCTTTTTGTGTCTCAGTAGAAGTTGAAATCATGCCCATGGAAAGTAGAGCATGATGAATCTTTTTCAGTGGACCCATTTTTTTACCAGCAGTGTATGTGGCGTCTCGTTTCTTAGATTTTTTAATCCCAACCCATTTACTTGTGTGGCACTTGTTTTTTTTTTTAATTTTTTTTGTAAGTTTCTTCTTAGGAGGCTATATCAAGTTAAGATTTTTTTATAGAACTATTAGTAAAGCCAAGTAGCTATAATAGATTTTTTTCCTGGAACTAGTAGCACCACCATTTCCTATGCTTGTAGGTACTTTTCTAGAGAAGTTTGTTCTTTTCTTAGGGTTCTTTTAGCTGAGAATATTCTGGTCTAGCATTCAGCAAAAGTACTAGTCAACACTTTTATTAGTTCATGCTATGACTTTTTATTTTCTGAACACTTTAGTGGAACAGTGCACTTTTCCTAGCATGATAGCAAAAATTAATCTAGTCATGTGTCAAGGGGAACAGTGCACTTTTGTTATATGTCAATCCTGAAACTGGGATTTACTGCATTAATGAAACTGTTAGTTCTGAAATTTGTTTTTAATTTTGTTTTTATTAGTTTAACTATAACTTAAACCTTTTTTAAAATCTGTTAAATCTGGAAAGGGTTCTACTTTTTGTTGCTAGTTTTAATCTGAAACTGCTTTTTAATTTGTCTTTTTGTTAAACTTTTTTGTGGCACACAGAAAATCCCCAAGAAAGTTGTTGTTGTTGTGCCATTTGAGGAACAGGGTGTTGTGGGTGTTTATGTTGATGGTGGGAAATTCAGAAAAATCCCATACCACACTTGACACTTCTGATGACGGTCGCATTGTGTTGGACAGCGAGAAGTGGAAGGAGTTCATAGCTAGCAGAGGCCTCGCGGTCAATTCAGCAATTCTCATTGGCTTCAAGGAGAGCATGGCCGGCGGTGTTGATGTCTTGCTCGGGATCAAGATTCTAGTCTAGGCACCCTTTGACCAGGGGGAACGAAAGACAATACATCTATGATATGTCAAGACCCGACGAACCTTTTTTTACGCTATGTTAAACTCTTTGTTAGTTAACTCGTATCTCAAGAACCGTCGTTATGTGTTGATATTTAATGCCACTCTATGTTTGTTATGCTTTTCATGGGAAAACTATGTGTATTTTCTATCCATGTTTTAATTTTTTTTGTTTCCCCCCATGATGAAGCATCTATGTTTCAGGCTGTCTTTATATCTTCTTTTTTATGTGCATTTATTGTGTTTTGTAGTTTCATTATTTTTTCAAAACGCTCCCACGAACGAGAGAAACAATTCAGAGATGATGTTCTGAAACGAAAATAACAAAGCATATACGTGTTGTTCATTTTTGAAGGGTTTTTTAAAGAAATGCTGGACAATCGTTTAGATTTTGTTTTGCACAATCGTTTTGTTTAAGAATTACTATGATTTTTTTCTTTTTGTAGGGGTTTTGTTTTCCACTACTTTTTACGAAGGGACTTTTTTAACCAACATGGTTTGCAACTAGTCTTATTTGCTTGGTCGGAATGTCACACGAGCACTATAACACTGCCGTTTTCTGCCATGCCCGCTAACACAAATCAAGCATCCGATCTCACAACTACTTTGTGGTTTTTTCTTATTTTTTAAAAATCATATACAATTTATTTCCTTCTTTTGCATTTAATTTTTTGTTTTTACCAAGGATTAAGAAAAAATCAATTTTGTTTGTTGTATCTGATTCTGACAGCGGAGCTCATTTTCTCAAAAAACAAGGAGCATATTAAAGGAGAGAAGAGCAGCTTGGGGACCTTTGTTTTCTCGCAGGGGGTGGCGCCGAGAGAGGGGGGCCTAATTGCATGTCCCACACTAGGCACGCAACTGCATGTCTTCCAGCATGGTTGCAACTGGGGACCTTTGTTTTGTCGGAGGGGGCGGCGTCGAGAAAGAGGGGGCCAGTTGCATGTCCCAACACTAGGCACGCAACTGCATGTCTTCTAGTATGGTCGCAATTGCATGTCTTATAACTTGGTTGCAACTCGACTTTTAGTTTTGTTGTACGACGAGAGGGGTAAGTTGCATGCCCCACAACAGGCACGTAACTGCATGTCTTTCTAACTTGGTCGCAACTGGGGACCTTTGTTTTGTCGGAGCGAACGACGTCGAGAGAGAGGGGCCCAGTTGCATGTCTCACACTAGGCACGCAACTGCATGTCTTACAGCATGGTCGCAATTGCATGTCTTATAACTTGGTTGCAACTCGACTTTCATTTTTATTGTACGGGGAGAGGGGCTAGTTGCATGCCCCACAACAGGCACGCAACTGCATGTATTTCTAACTTGGTCGCAACTGGGGGACCTTTGTTTTGTCGAAGGGGGTGGCGTCGAGAGAGAGGGGCTCAATTGCATGCTCAACTATACGCACGCAACCGCATGTCTTTCCAGCATGGTCGGAATTGCATGTCTTATAACTTGGTCGCAACTCGACTTTCATTCTTTTTTGTACGGGGAGAGGGGCTAGTTGCATGTCCCACACTAGGCACACAACTGCATGTCTTCTAACATGGTCGCAATTGGGGGACCTTTGTTTTGTCGAAGGGAGCGGCCTCGAGAGAGAGAGGGGGCCAGTTGCATGTCCACACTAGACACACAACTTCATGTCTTCTAACTTGGTCGCAACTAGGGACATTTGTTTTGTCGTAGGGGGCGACATCGAGAGAGAGGAGGCCAGTTGCATGTCCCACACTAGGCACGCAACTGCATGCCTTCCAGCATGGTCGCAACTGGGGAGACATTTGTTTTGTCGGAGGGGGCGGCGTTGAGAGAGAGAGAGGGTCAGTTGCATGTCCCACACTAGGCACGCAACTGCATGTCTACCAGCATGGTCGCAACTGCATGTCTTTATAACTTTGTTTGCAACTCGACTTCCATTTTTGTTGTACGGGGGGAGGCGCCGGTTGCATGTCCCACAACAGGCACGCAACATCATGTCTTTTAACTTGGTCACAACTAGGGACCTTTGTTTTGTCGGAGGTGGTTGCGTCGAGAGAGAGGGGTTCCAGTTACATGCTCAACTACAAACACGCAACTGCATTTCTTTCTAGCATGGTCGCAATTGCATGTCTTATAACTTGGTCGTAACTCGACTTTCATTGTGTGTTGTATGGGGAGAGGGCCAGTTGCATGTCCCACACTAGGCATGCAACTTAATGTCTTCTAACTTGGTCGCAACTGGGGAACCTTTGTTTTGTCGGAGGGGCGACATCGAGAGAGAGGGGGCCAATTGCATGTCCACACTAGGCACGCAACTGTATGTCTTTTAACTTGGTCGCAACTAAGGACCTTTGTTTTGTCGGAGGGGACTGGGATTGCATGTCTTCAACGCGACTGCAACTGAGTGATGTTTTTGTTAGGAGAGGGCATTTGCATATCTTTTCACTAGACACAGTGTCGCCACGACTATAACTGCATGTTGTTGTTACTACTACTACTACAACTATTATTATTTATCATATTTTATATTTTTATGCTTATTTTATTTCCTTGTTGCATTTTGAGTTATTTTTTCTTTTCTAAACACATGGTGAACATTTTTTAAAATACATGATGCTTTTTAGGAACATTTTTTCCAACACATGATGGATAATTTTAAGAATAAACAAGTACGTTTTCCAAAATATTATGATAAATGTAAACAAATTGCTTCCATTTCTTTTTTACAGTGAGTCGATAACTAATTTTTCAAAGGAAATAAACATTTAACAGACAACAGGAAAAACAGAAAAACAAACAAAAACAACAAAAAACGGATGGAAGGAAAATCATGCAAACTTACTAGCTACTGGGCCGACGAGTGTGCCAGAACGAGCAACATCTCCAGAAAGCAGAAACTCTCGATAGAGTCAAAAAAATCACTGGCCGAAAAGCACAGAGCGACCGGAAAAAGACAAAGGCATTAGACGCATAGTAAGGCCGGCCCAACAACACTAGAAAAATAGCAGACTAAATGACAAATTAAAAATGGGCTGGGTTGTTGTTGGATGATGTCATCTGACTGAGACTTCGCGAAGTCTCACTCAACTAAGATCTAGAGAGACCCATATTTATATCTAACTATTGTACCTGTCAATTATAAACTTGACTATATTTGACATGTCAACACCATATAACCAGCAGCTGGTTATAGTATTAACCATGCTCTTGCACCTCACAGTTGATCAGCCTCGAAACTGAGCTGATCAAGGCTCTGGAGGAAACAGGTTATGATCCAAACCATGTTACTTGTAAGGATACTACCTACATAGTACTCCAGATAATTTTCACTGGAGTATGTCCAAAGGAGTACATGAGACATTGGGTCTAGATAATTCTTTGGTATACTTTCTATATGTGCATTGTTTGACTCCCCAGTAGTATAAAATAAGGAATCTGTATGATCTTCAAGGGGATTTCTTAATCAATTTTTGTTAGAGCACCGCCTTAACTATCCCTATGTTTCGTATTCGAACCGAAATGAAAACACTATGATAGAAAATGAAAATCAGTATCAACATCTACATTCCTTTTATGTTATTAGTAATCATATACTTTCAAAAGGTATAATAGTAAAACATGTGTAAATCGCCTAATATACATGTGAATAGTATTTATTTAATTTTTCTATTCTAACCGGTTCTCCTCAACACCCTGATATAATACACGCCTCCACTACTGAGAGTATTACAGCTGCTAAATTACACCAGAGTTCAAAACTATGTATTCCATCCAACATAAAGTGGATACCGGATTAACTTTATTTTTTTCGTGAGGAAGAATACCAGTTTTAAAAACTCGGTCTCGCATGACGAGGATTTTTAGCAGATTAATTAACACTACCAAAGCAGACAACAACCATTTTGCTCAACATAACAAACTAAACAGCTAAAGGTTTATTTTCCATTTTTAAAGCCAGGGATCCTTGGGCCAAAGGAGAATGCATGGTCTGCAAGGCAGTGATGAGCATTTTCCTTAAGATCAGACATATGAACTCACTTTCTAAAAAAAATGCATTTTAAACACGTTTTAAAATGTAAAAAAATTCAAAAAATAATAATAATGCATACATCTTGTAACATGTGTGCGTGGCACAAAGTTTCGTGAGAAAAAACTATTTCTGTTTTGCCTCCACACAAAAAATCCAGTGCTTCTAAATAGTGTTTCACGACACATTTTTTTTTGCACCGGCCAATGAAAAAGTTATTTTTTTTCGTCAAACTTTCTGCATGCACATAGAATGTGAAGATGTATTTAGAAGTATCAAATGCCCATGGTTCATCGATGCACTTATCCTACCAGTACTCGCTACTTAACCAAAGTACTAGTAGTGCAACAGCTGAACAAACTTACACTACGGCCAGCTGTTCCTTGGTCAAACGTGTTGGCATGGTACTCCCTCCGTTAGGTGCGGGTGCGACGAACTCGTGCTCAGCTTAAAAATCAGGGTCAAACTCAAACACACAGTCTCCTGCTGCTGGTGGTACTGCACCCTGTGATTCACGTTGGCAACAAACCAAATCATTAGTAGTAGTAGTACATTTGTGGATGGCATTAGACCCAGCCCCACAAAATATAATACACGTCTCCCGCTGGTTCAAGCGACCGTACGTTTTTTTTTTGAGAAACAAGCGACCGTACGTGTGTGGTTACACTTACATACGGGCCCACAAAATCTCAATCACGGCCCGAGTTTTTTGAGCTTGTTTATACCCTGCGTGGTTGATTAGCGTAGCAGCAACACGCAAGCGGTAGAACTGTGTGGCCACTGTTAACTACGGAACATAGATGGGCCGTCCTTCCTTTGGAGTGGTAGTATAAAAAAACTTGGGACACGAGACCCACCAGACAGCGAGCGGCCGGCCAACACCACCCGCATGTTACGGGGACGGCAGTGAAAGCGTGCGCCTTTGCACCACTCGGAAGCCGGAAGCGAACCTCACGCCACCGCACCGGATCCCGGTGCCCAACGGCCAACACCACACGCGAAACTGTCAGGCACAGCTCGTTCTCTTCTCCCTCCGAGTCATTTTTCTTTTGAGCAAACTCCCTCTGAGTCATGGGCCCAGCAGTCAGCAGATCCACCGACGCGTGCGACGAGCCAGCACGGTTGGCCGTTTTCACACTCCCACAGAAGATCTCGAGGTCCCCAAGTTCGAGCAAGATTCACGGCGCTCGTACTATTCCGCTCCTTTCGACGGCCATGACAGGCGGGCCCGGAACCTTTACCGTGGTGGGCTCAACCGCTCAACCGGCACGTTTGGGCCCCGCGTGGATCGCCGGCACGTCTCTCTCGCTCGGCTTGAACGCCTTTTAGACGAAATCAAACTCTGTATACGAAAATGCTTCACACACGACAGTGTTTGGACGATAACTGCACGATCGAGGGATCCAGCGGCCGCTGCTGGGCTGTGCTCGACATTCTTCGGCTGGATTTAACCGTCGTGCACAAGTCGTCCAAACTTTATCGTCCCCATAGCACTGCTCCTCTGTATACCATGTCAAAATAAAATCAAAATCAAACTCTGAACGTCTGAAACGGGTGAAACGAAGAATCCAACTCGGGACACAGGTGGGTCCGCACTCGGGATAGGGTGCCACGGCCCGAAAGAAAAGGTCACGGAATCTAGGCCCCACATGTCATGGACCCCGTATCACACCAGGTGTCTGTGCTTTGCGGTGGCCATATCCGAAACCAGTTGTTAGTTTAGCAGTAAATCGGCTCTTAAATACACCCTCCCCGCCTCCGCACAGTCCTCACCTCCTCCCTCGTCGGCGTCGCCTCTCCCTCTCCCACACGAAACCAGCTATCCCCCGAATCCGTGAGATCCGAGGAGGGTCGCCTCGCCTCGGCACTAGCATCCGCGGCGTCGAAGATGGGATCGGAGGCGGACATGACCGGGCCCCTCCTCGCCGGCGGCAGCGGCGTCGCGCCGGCGGCGGAGGCGGAGGTGGTGCCGCCGTGGCGGGAGCAGCTCACGGTGCGGGGCATAGTGGTCAGCGCCATCCTCGGGGTGCTCTTCTGCCTCATCACGCACAAGCTCAACCTCACGGTCGGGATCATCCCCTCGCTCAACGTCGCCGCCGGGCTGCTCGGCTACTTCCTCGTGCGGACCTGGACGGCCGCGCTCGAGAGGTTCGGCATCGTCTCCAAGCCCTTCACCAAGCAGGAGAACACCGTCATCCAGACCTGCGTCGTCGCCTGCTACGGCCTCGCCTTCAGCGGTACGTCTTCTTCTCAACGTTACTTAGTACTCCCTCCGTCCCAAAATTCTTGTCTTACATTTGTCTAAATACAGATGTATCTAGTTATGTTTTAGTGTTAGATACATCCGTATCTAGACAAATCTAAGACAAGAATTTTGGGACGGAGGGAGTAGATTGCTTTGCTTGACTTGTTAGGTGGGAAGATGCGATTCTGCCGTGTGACTTTGGGTTGCTTATTACTTACGTTTGGTTAGACCAGTTAACTAGAAGCCTTCCTGAATTGTGGAACTATGATTCTCATTTGTTGTTTCAGAAGTACGGGGTATCTATTTTGACGCAGTGAATGCCAAATTTGCATCATGAATATCGGGTTATAGTGTTGCATTTGTACTTGTGGAGTCGGAGGATTGCCGAATGATAGTTTGCCCCCTTTTCGTCGAGCTCATACTATGCCAACTATTATGTATCTTGATGCAGGGAATGTTAAATTTTCCATCATAAATACCAGGTTTTGGTGTTGCATTGTGAGTGGGAGGGGTTGCTATGATTGCTTGCAATTGCACCCTTGTCATTGAGCTCACAATATCAATTGATGTTTCTGTTGATGCAGGTGGCTTTGGGTCGTATATGCTTGCAATGGATCAGAAAACTTATGAGCTCATCGGGACTGATTATCCTGGTAACAGGGCGGTGGATGTTAAGAATCCTTCACTGAGTTGGATGATCGGATTCATGTTTGTTGTTAGCTTTCTTGGTCTATTTAGTCTTGTTGCGCTGCGCAAGGTATTCACTCATCTTATGTTTACCTGACCACCTTTTCTTTTTGATTAAGTGGGATAACTTGGACGTGTCTAATATGAACCTTGTAAACTGAAGTCTTTTTTTGTTTTTGCTAGGTGATGGTAATTGATTACAAGCTGACCTATCCTAGTGGAACTGCAACAGCTATGTTGATAAATAGCTTTCACACTACTTCTGGAGCTGAGCTTGCAGAGTAAGAAACATACATTTGCTCGTTACTTTAGTGGAAAAATAAATTAGCTTGCAGAGATAGTTCAAGGTGCATTGTTTCTTCTTGTTGAGTATGTTGTCCTTAAATTTCCTTTCTTCCCTGTGACACAATCAGATATTCATATGCATGACACTGTTAACTGAAATGTAGTCCGCTGATGTAATAAATTGGGCTTTTGCACGAAACTATGCTGTAAAACAAATGCAAAATTAATAGTCCCAAACTAATAAAAAGAATGTACCTATGGTAGTTTTACTGCTATATCAGGTAATCCAAGTTTAGCATATATATTTCCTATTGCTATGAGTATTTTTGGCACCATCTTTCTAACCATCAATGCAACTTCTTTTAGTTATATAAGATCGATGGCACCTTTTCTCTGTACAGAAACATAAGTACTATTTGCCACAGTAATCTAACCAGCATTTAGGTGATATTGTATATGGACTGAACTTTACTGAGGAGATGTGCTAGGTAGTTTTGTCTTTTTTTTTCCTTGTAAAGCACAAATAGGAAATGCCAATCGTAAGTTTTATTTATGTATAATAGCTTATTAGGCTTGGAAAGAGAGTGCACATGAAATGTTTAACTTATGCACGGAGGGTGGAGCTGAAGATAGAAAATGACAGTTCCTCTTGTCTGTACAGCTAGTTATGCAGCATATACTTGTTAAATTGCAATGTCCTTTGATTCCTTTGTAGCAGTGTTCCAAGTTTCTTTGTATTTATACTGAACTTCTATTTATGGTTGCAGAAAACAAGTTAGCTGTCTTGGAAAGTATTTAAGCATAAGTTTTATCTGGAATTGCTTTAAGTGGTTCTTCAGTGGTGTTGGGGATTCTTGTGGCTTCGATAATTTCCCTTCTCTCGGACTTGCAGCATTTAAGAACACGTAAGATTGCTTTTAATTTGTTTTTGTCATTTCCTCTAAGGTTTACTAGTCGTAAGTGAAAATGCATATTCATTTTAGTTTTGAGCGCGGAAAGAAATTTGCGTTCTTTGCCCCCTTGGCGGCCTTTAACCACTCCTCTCACTGCTATAACTTAGTTATCATGTGGAATTTCTCATCATCTAAGATGGATTATCCTTTAGGCCATACTAAAAGTTTACCTATTCCATATTTTGTAGGTTTTATTTTGACTTCAGTCCAACCTATATTGGGTGTGGTCTAATATGCCCACACATTGTTAATTGCTCTACACTTCTTGGAGCCATCATATCTTGGGGTTTTCTCTGGCCGTATATATCCACAAAAGCTGGGGAATGGTACCCAGCTGGCCTCGGAAGCAATGATTTCAAAGGACTGTATGGATACAAGGTATACTGATTTAAGATTTTGTTTGTTCATTACATCTATAACAACATTTAATTACATACTGCAGGCTGCAGCTTGACAATCCACCTGTGATTTTTGTAGTAGATCTAGAACTAGATTATGATCACTTGTTACAAACTGTGGCTTGTTTCCACTCGATAATAATTAGCCAAGTAAATCTGTATATGCTGTTGAAGTAAACATGGAGTAATACTAATGACTCCCTTGCTGTTATGCATTTCATTAGCTGGCATTGTGATGGAAGCATTAAAAATTTATTCAATATTCAGATTGTTCGAAAAAATTTAGTTCTTAGCGAATTATAATATATAGATGGCAGCTCGTTTAACTCTGAAACTATTCTTTGTTCACAGACTCACCACTCTTTACTCATCAACTCTTCACAAGCTTATGTTTCGCGAAAACTAAATTGTCTCTCCATCCCATTTTCCAGGTTTTCATCTCTGTATCTGTGATACTTGGTGATGGTATCTATAACCTCATCAAGATCATTTATGCTACTATCAAGGAAATAATGAATGCACGATCAAAGCAAGGAAGGCTTCCCCTTGTCCGGGCTCAGGATGGTAATGTTCTTGTTGTACGCTTTACACCTACCAGGCTACCAGTATATCACATGTCATGCATCTCATCTTGTTCATGTCTTACTATTTTGCAGATGATGAAAGTTCTGAATTATCTTCTGAAGAGAAGCTTCTGAATGACGTATTTGTAAAGGACAGTATCCCTCCCTGGTTAGCAGGATCTGGTTATGTGGGGCTTGCAGCAATCTCAACTGCAACTGTACCAATGATGTTCCCACAGCTCAAGTGGTACCTTGTCCTTTCTGCCTATGTTGTTGCACCCCTACTCGCCTTCTGCAACTCATACGGCACTGGCCTAACAGACTGGAACCTTGCATCCACATACGGAAAGATTGGCCTTTTCATTTTTGCCTCATGGGTTGGCCAGCATGGTGGTGTGATCGCCGGCTTAGCAGCTTGCGGTGTCATGATGTCCATAGTATCCACAGCTGCTGATCTCATGCAGGACTTCAAGACTGGTTACTTTACCCTCTCTTCACCAAGGTCCATGTTTGTGTCACAATTGATTGGGACTGCTCTTGGCTGTGTCATTGCTCCTCTCACCTTTTGGCTTTACTGGTCGGCCTTTGATGTTGGCAATCCTGATGGCATGTTCAAAGCTCCATACGCTGTCATCTTCCGTGAGATGGCAATTTTGGGAGTCGAAGGATTCTCGGCCCTCCCCCAACACTGCCTAGCAATCTGCTCTTTCTTCTTCTTTGCAGCCATAGCGATCAACCTCCTGAGGGACGTCACTCCAGACAGCGTGTCCAAATTCATCCCACTCCCAATGGCCATGGCTGTTCCCTTCTACATTGGAGCGTATTTTGCGATTGACATGTTTGTTGGGACGGTCATCCTGTTTGTCTGGGAGAAGATTAACCGCAAGGAGTCGGAGGACTTTGCAGGCGCGGTTGCTTCGGGTTTGATCTGTGGTGACGGCATCTGGAGCGTCCCTTCTGCAATACTCTCTATCATGAGGATTGACCCGCCGATGTGCATGTACTTCAAGCCATCTCTTGCCTAGGGCGTAAATAGGCTGTAGCTAGAATGTTTGTTTTATTGGGATGCCACAAATAGAAGAGAACCACATCGTGTACATATTTATTTCACACACGTGTAAATCAATACTGCGGCAAAAATAGCAGCAGCTCTGTTCATTCTGTTGATATCTCGACCCCTCTCTGTTGTCTTGCGTTTTTTTTATGTTTCCAATGCTGCAGTTTTCACTTTTTGCTTGCTTGAGCTAGTGTTTGCGCGGTACGGCTCTGGGAATTTGCATATGCTTGGGCGCTTTGCCTCAAAAAAATAAAAATAAAATGCTTGTGCGCTTTGCCAAGCTGGGCAGGAAAGTAGGAAATCCACTATTCGATGGCTCTGTTCTGAAAACAATTCCAGAACTTGCTTGATTATCCTCGAACTAAGAGCATGATTGGTTTGATGTTAAAAATTGGCATGCCAAAATTTGACAGATGCCGGTTAGTGCTTGGTTGGTTACCATGTTACCTGTCAACCTCACAATAAGTTGTTAATTTTTGGCAACTTGTGATATTGCCATTCTTTTATAACTTTTGATATTACCAATTGTTGGTTTGCGAAGTATTGGCAATGCCAAATGTTGGCAGCAAACCAATTATCCTCTAAATCTCACATGCCTAAAAAGTTCGTACACAGTTATAGTGATCAAAGCTCCACAAATTTGAAGAAGTTTAGTATCATGTGATGGTTCGAATTGTGGGTACATTTGAAAACAAACTTTAGTATCTTGTGATGATTTCTTAATAAAGTATACGTAATTGCTGACGCCAACCAAGCGGATACGATGATTTCTTGTAACGATTTGCTTGTGCAGTTTGACTTTGGTTGAGCATACAGATCACGAGTCCACTTTGCTGCATGAGAAATAGTTCCAAAAAATCCAAATGAGAATGAGAACAGCACCCGATGCTGAAATCCAAACCCTTGGCGCCACCACGTCATACCCCCCACTCCTCGCCGGAGGCCCAGCCGCCGGCGCCCGGGCCCTCCTACCCTCCGCCTCCGTGCCGCCACCGCCATGGCGGGAGCAGCTCACCCTCCGGGGCGTCGCCGTCGCGGCGGCGCTGGGCTCGCTGCTCTGCCTGGTGATCCACCGCCTCAACCTCACCGTCGGGGTCATCCCGGCCCTCAACGTCGCCTCCGGCCTCCTCGCCTTCTTCCTCACCACCGCCTGGCGGGCCGCCGCCGGGAGGCTAGGGTTCGGCCGCAGGAGCCCGTTCACCAGGCAGGAGAACACCGTCATCCAGACCTGCGCCATCGCGTGCGGCGGCCTCGCGTTCAGCGGTCAGGATCTCTCTACTACTTGCAGTGTTAAGTGTTAGCTGCAACATGTCGCCGCGAATTTCTCGAGCATTTAGTTTAAGGAACGTCCCTCACTTTCTTGTTCTTGGTAGGGTGCTCGGCATCGTACATCTTCGCGATGGATAGGAAGACGTATGAGCTCGTCGGGCCTGACTATCCGGGTAACCGAGTGGAAGACGTCAAAGATCCCTCGCTTGGTTGGATGATCGGTTTCCTGTATCTCATTGCTCTTCTCGGGCCATTTGCTATTGTCATGCTACGAAAGGTATATTCTCTTGTATGGAAATGTTGCAAACATGGATTCTGGAAAATTTTACCCTTGGCTACAAAGCTAAAGTCCGCGTTTATGTTATTGTTTCTTAAGTCAAGTGCTGCAGGTATTGGTGGTTGATTACAAGCTTGCATTTCCTGGTGGGACAGCTACAGCTCTGATGATTAATAGCTTGCATGGAGAAAAAGAGGCTGATGTTACAGGGTATGGCAATTAGTACTTAGCTAAGTTTCGAGAATATGGACACGGTGTCTTTTTTATGCATAATTACATGCCTTTCAACCGTACTCCAGACAACAAGAATTTTGGCTGCACTGGATAACCAATCCCGAGAATATGCATGACATGTTCTTGATGATGCCAGATTAACAATCTTCCCACCCGGCCTCCCAGTGAGTGACAGATACACAATCATGCAAACTTGCGTGATCGTGTCTGTTGTCACCAGATATGACTATGCATATGTTCTAAACTCTGAAGGAAAAACACTTATGCTAAAATGGAGCCTGTGGGAAGTAGAGATGCATGAGCGATGGAAATAATTCATCTTTCCATACAGTTTTAGCACCTCCACTATCACTTCCATGGCATCAGTGCCAAAAGGACAGATGTGCAGAAACCTGGTGGTTTATAGAGAATTCAGATGTGTGAAACTTAGCCAATCCATTTTCATCGAGCCAGCTAATGGCCACAAACATTTCGTATTAAGTTTGACCATTTGGTGCATTATAAGAACCTCTAGGTTCCGGAACAGAATTCTTAGCACAAGTGACACTACATTATACATGAGACTTGCTAATTTTCTATGCTGTTTGTAGTATTCATACACCACTTTAATTTCTGTAAGTATATACCCTTTTTCACACGTTTCTGCATTTTTATTGTATTGCCTTGCAGAAAGAAAGTCCGTTGCCTTGTAAAGTACATGAGCCTGAGTTTTGCCTGGAGCTTCTTTAAGTGGTTCTTTAGTGGTGTTGGTGACTCTTGTGGTTTTGACAATTTCCCAACATTTGGAGTTGCAGCTTTTAAGAACACGTAAGTCATCAATGCCCCAATCACCCCCCCTCCCCCCCCCCTCTTCTGTACGCGCGTTGATGCTGACACACTTAACATTGTGGTTGCAATGAACGTGGGCTGATTACTTGGGATGAGCTGTGGATGATGAATGTGAACTTCATATGTGATTGCTAAATCATCTACTCAGCATTTTGTGTTAACTAAGATTTTCATTATCATTGGGGAGGATCTGAGATCCGTAGACAAGTAATATACATTATAACTGACGGGCTCACTTTCATTCTTTCCCCCAAATTATGCATCTTCCTATTACCGTGCTAGTGAGATTTTTAAAATACATAAGAATAGAAGTTACACCATTAATGACTAGTTTGCCACACGTCATGCTTTTTACCTATTCAAACTTGAGCTTGACTATAAGTTGTATGATATATATTATCTGTGATCAAGTTAAGAATGCCCAGTTGTCTGAAGTTATGTTTATCACATTCTGGCAGGTTTTATTTCAACTTCAATCCCAGTTATGTTGGGTATGGTCTTATTTCTCCCCATATTGTTAACTGCTCAGTTTTTCTTGGGTCAGTCATATCATGGGGTTTTCTTTGGCCATTTATCGCTAAGCAATCTGGTGATTGGTACCCAGATAACCTTAGTAGCAGTGACTTCAGAGGCCTATATGGTTACAAGGTACTTTCTATATATAAAGGTGGATTTTATCATATCTGTAATATTCTTTATATTAACAGATTCATTTGGTTGATGACAGTTTTCTCTTTGGTTGCAATTCCACTAAATTGACCCCGCAATTATCTTCAAATTCATTCGAAGCATTTCTTTTGAAGAGATTCTTTTTGCAAACAACTGTCCTTTTGACTGTAGTCAGTGTCATGGAAGTAACATGGGATGCACGTGGATTTTTTTTATTTTTTTGATGTTTAGGATAATCATTTGTAATATGAAAATAATGTAACATGTTCCCACAAAAAAAATGTAACATGGCCATGGTTGATTTTCTTCATATCATAAAGATGTTTATCCCTGCAGGTTTTTGTAGCCATTTCCATCATACTTGGAGATGGCCTCTACAACTTGGTAAAAATCTTTGTTGTCATTGCAAGAGAAATCTGTATTGTGCAATTAAAAAAAGGTGATCAGCCTGTTCAAGCTCTTCAAGGTAACATCGGCAATTCTTGCTGTACAACACGTTTACCATTTTATGACTTGAATTTGTTGCCTAAGAGCATTGATTGTACGGAATACAGGTCAATCAGTAATTCATTTCCTTGTAGTACAATTGTGTTAGTTACTGTATTTGCTTGCAAGATATCATCTTGAATCATTTCTTTATATTCTTCAGATAATAAGAACTCTAGACAATCAAGGGATGATGAGCTTCAAATTGAGATGTTCTTCAAAGATAGGATACCCACACGGTTTGCTGTTTCTGGTTACATTGTACTTGCAGCAATATCCACCGCAGCTGTGCCCACCATATTTCCCCAGCTGAAGTGGTATCTTGTGCTTGTCTGCTACTTACTTGCTCCGGCCATTGCCTTCTGCAACTCCTACGGGATGGGCCTCACAAACTTGAACCTTGCACCCACCTATGGCAAGATTGCCCTCTTTATATTCGCCTCGCTTGTCGGCAGCAGCGATGGTGGCGTCATTGCCGGCCTTGCAGCATGTGGCATAATCATGTCCATTGCCTGCTCTGCGGCAGATCTGATGCAGGACTTCAAGTGCGGCTACCTCACCCTCTCTTCACCACGCTCAATGTTCATCTCCCAGCTAACTGGCGTCGTGCTCGGATGCGTCATTGCTCCGCTCACACTGTGGCTCTTCTGGGTGGCCTTCGATATCGGCGACCCTGATGGTGAGTACAAGGCTCCGTTCGCCATCATCTTCAGGGAGATGGCCATTCTTGGGGTCGAAGGTGTTGCCGCTCTGCCCCAGCACTGCCTCGAGATCTGTTGTGCATTCTTCTTGGCCGCGTTGGCCATCAATCTCCTTAGGGATGTGACGCCCGCCAGTGCGTCGAGGTTTATCCCCATACCGATGGCGATGGCTGTGCCGTTCTACATTGGTGCTTTCTTCGGCGTGGACATGTTGATTGGGACGGTAATCTTGTTCGTGTGGCAGAAGTTGAACCGGAGGGGTGCTGATGATTATGCGGTGGCAGTGGCGTCCGGGCTGATCTGTGGGGATGGGATATGGAGCATTCCATCTGCTGTTCTGTCCATCCTGAGAATTGATCCACCGGTCTGCATGGCCTTCAGGCCGTCCTCTGCCTTTTCCAGGTGAGAAGATGGACCCAAGGCTCATTCTAGGACATGGATTTGTGCCATTGAGTGATGAATCTCTGTAATTTCATACGTACAGATGTGCATCATTTTACTCCTGTACAAAGGAAAACGAACCACAGCACTTTGGAGCCATATTGCTCCTAACCAACTGTACCAAACGTCGCGTTACACACATCCACTGTCTTCCATCTGTCTTTCGGGGCTTCCATGTTTCACTAGTCATTATGCCGAAAGTATCCTTGTTCATATGTATATTTGTTTTATCTTTTTTTTGTGGGTAGTATATTTGTTTTATCTCAAGTCAAACTTTGTATAACTTTGATTAAGTTTATAGAATATATTTTCATATGGTACTCCCTCCATGTCAATATAGTGCATATTAGTTTTGTCCTAAGTGAAACTTTGTAAACTTTCACCAAGTGTATAGAGAAAATTATCGATATTTACAATATCAAATCAATGATATTGGATCCATCATAAAACATAGCATTGCATTGTATTGTATTGATTTGGTATTCTAGATGTTAATTATTTTTTCTACAAACTTGGTCAAGTCTAAACAAAATTGACTTTGAAAAATCCAATAGACGTTACATTTTACTTTTTTAATCGAAATGTTAGAATTCCTGCATTCATTAAGAAGGAAAGAGTTGCTCAGTTAATTAAGAAAAACCGAGCATGATTCATCGTCATCACTCATCCCCTAGAGGCGTAACCGCCATCCCTAAATCTCGAGGATACGTCTCCGACTTTGCTATAGGCAATAGTCGACCCAACCCACATCGCAGAGGCCGCGTGGGGCTATATAAAGATCCATGCAAGACTCAGCCACCCGCTACCAGACAACGCAGCTCCGACTCTAACAAAGAGTTGCGAAGGAGAACTAGGCATGTCTGGTGCCGCATAAGATCACCGAACGAACCACCTGTTGCTTGTCATCGTACGTCACCGGGGCCCGCTACTGCAGCTTCGACTTCACATCAACAAACCAGCTAAGAAAATCCCACGGACACGCCAAAGAAGAGCCGACTACCACAACCATTGTCGCGGCTTCGACATCGCTCCAGCATCATCGTTGCCACAGAAGCCTTGACACCAACACCGACGTCGAGAACAACCTCGTCGCCCACACAACACGAGGCCAAACGTGCTCGATGTCGGTTCTATATCCGGCATATCTCGTAGTAGGGGTCCTAAGCTAGGCGTCTTGGAGCAATGGTAACACGGACACGGGATTCTACCCAGGTTCGGGCTCTCTCGAAGAGATAATACCCTACGTCCTGCTTTTGATAGTGTTCATTTGGGGTGTATTACAGGATACATGTATCTACCACGAGATTGTTCTAATGAATATGAGATCATCTATTGACTAGATTGGCCTCAGTTTATATAATACACTACATGCCTAGGGTTTAGGAGAGTCCTCGGCTTGGGCAGGGCCGAGTCGGCAAAATCCAGGGCCCTGTGCGAAACTAAAAAGTGGGGCCCTATCTCACTAAAAAATGAACTTACGAGCAACTATAATGTATATATATCTTGTAGATTTTTTTATAATGTATATAATATAATGTCTTACATAACAATTGGACATATAAAAAATCATATCTCCTGGAGATCATGCGTCAATGTTTCGCAATTAGACGAACTGTCTAACCCACCTAGTTTTGGGCCCTGTCCGGTTGAACTGCTACACTATGATAACCGAGGAGGTAAGAACCGATCTCTGACGAAGTAACGATCCTTGCCAAAAGTTAATTAGGAAATTAGGAATTAGGAGTAGGAACCGAAATTAATCAGAAAGGAGGACTCGCTAAGCACCTGGAGGTTGGAGTTGGTTACGGATCGTTCTGACAAGGCGACGAGTTTGAAATTTTGAAGAGGAATCTAGGAAAGCAACAGCGGCAGCGGCCTGAATAGGATCGATCTGATGAGGCGGAGGCGACGAGACGATCCCGTTTCCTGTAGCGAAGCCAACACGACCAGTCTCCAAATTAAGAGACGAAACGATCACGATGGACTTCTGTAGCGATCCCATTATTATTATTATTGACCGACGGTAGCGTTTCCATATTATCGATATTTGGGGCCCTGTGCTGGCGGCACATTTGGTACTACTATAGGCCCGACCTTGGGCTTGGGCGCCAAGTTTTGTGGAAACCTCCTTGTATACGGCATGGGCTGCCCGAAGTGGCTCATGAATGAACCTCCATGGGGGCCTCGGCCCGATCCACCTGGTCGGGAGATGACGTGGTGAGTACCCCCTAGTCGAGGACACCGTCAGTAGCCCCCTGAACCGGTCTTCAAGTTGGGGATGCTCCTCGATTCTTCCGAACTGTTCTTCATCTTCGGTCGTCAGTCTTGAAAACTGGTTCAACAAATCTTCTGATCTTCGATCTTGAGGATTGCCGAAGTGAATCCGAAGAGTTTACACATCGGGCATCCAAGGAGCCCTTTAAGTCTTCGGCCTTTATCAATGCCTTGTTAGTTTTTACGCCACACCTCGGGTTTTAAGTGTTTCCCGTGTGGTGGTGTTCTCTCGCGTCCGAGCTCCAACGCTGGATTCTATCCAAGCTCCAACGCCGGACTCTATCCAAGCTCCAACGCCGGACTCTATCCAAGCTCCAATGCCGGACTGCATCCGAGGTGTCCTCCTGCGTCCGAGATACAATGCCGGACTGCATCCGAGGTGTCTATTTGCAGCCGAGCTCCAACGCTAGTCGACATCTGAGGTGTCATAGATTACCTCGGTCTTGAAAAAGTTGAAGGGGCTCAGCCGAGCTTAATGCCGGAAGGGTTCTCTATGGAGCCAACCACTCATAGCCGAGCTTTATGCCGGACTGCTTCTAGGGTGGTAAACCACCTCAGGTGTGGGCTAATTTTTGTGGAATTTAGTTCCGATCGGTGCAATTTATTTGCTGACGAGATGTGTAGCCAGTAGCCCTCAAGGTGTGTGTCGGCCTAAAATCCGAGATGCGCCTGAAGGAAAACATGAAACCGCTGATCCCAGTAGCCCCTGAGACTCAGGTCGATTCGCGAAATTGGCCTGAGGATCAACTCCTAGCTCGGCAGCATACGTAAGAACGGAAACACGGTGTGCATAGTCCTCGAGACTCAGGTTGGGTGCGGCCGACCAACCCGAGGATCGTAAGCTCCTCGAAAACTGTTTGGCACTTTGAATCTTCTGCATTGAATAGGCAATACAGTAGCCCCCGAGCCACTGGTCGGGTGGCAACACCAGATCAGGGGATCGATGTAACCCGTTAATGGCTTTTAAGTGAGAAGTGTGAAGCCCAGTAGCCCTCGAGCCTTAATTTGGGCAAGGGTGGCTGAACTAAGGATCGATGATATCTAGAGTAAATTGACTTTAACCACAATTCACGTGTAATGATTCTATGTATCCAAGTACTTTACATCATTAATGCCCGGATCCGCATTATACAAAACTTTGTTGACCGACCATCGACTTCAACCTCCTCGGCCAGCAGCCGAGGAGTGTTTGTCCTACTTTATAAAGCCTTTATAAGGGCGAAGATTTATGGCAAACAAGTCAATCCGGCCATATGGTTTTATAAACGAAGGTACACGAAGAGATATGTTATATTACTTTTTAACGTAAGAAACATCTTTTGGGAAAAATAGTTCCTTTATAAGTGTAAGTGCATCTAGTGCCCCTTAGTGATTTTGGTGTATTGAAGACTTATATGTTAAGGGACTAACGTGTTTGTGAGTATACACAGGTTCTATAAGTCTATGAGGAGTTTGATATTTACGAAGAAAGTCGTGTTGGGGAACGAAGCATGCAAATTCAAAAATTTCCTACGCTCACGCAAGATCTATCTAGGAGATGCATAGCAAGGAGAGGGGGAGAGTGTGTCCAGGTACCCTCGAAGACCGAAAGCAGAAGCGTTTGACAACGCGGTTGATGTAGTTGAACTTCTTCTCGTTCCGACCGATCAAGCATCGAACGTACGACACCTCCGAGTTCTGCGCACGTTTAGCTCGATGACGTCCCTCGAACTCTTGATCCAGCAAAGTGACGAGGAGAGTTCTGTCAGCACGATGGCATGGTGACGGTGATGGTGAAGTGATCCGCGCAGGGCTTTGCCTAAGCACTACGTGAATATGACCAGAGGCATAAACTGTGGAGGGGGGCGCCGCACACGGCTAACAATGTTTGTTGTGTGTTCTAGCGGTGCCCCCCTCATATTTATATATAGGTTGGAGGGGAGGAGAGGCAGCCAAGGGGGCGCCCCAAGTAGGAGGAATCCTACTTGGGGTCCTCCCAATTTGGCCTCCCCCTTTCCTATTCCTATTCGGAGTAGGAAGGGAAGAGGGGGAATCCTATTCCCTTTTCCCTTTCCTTCTTCCCCTTTTCTTCTCCAATTTGGCCAGCCCATATGGGGGGGGGGTGGCTGGTGTGTTTCCCCTCTTGGCCCATCAGGCCCATATAGCTTGCCGGGGGTTGCCCGGAACCCCTTCCGGTGACCCGATACGTACCCGGTACCCCCAGAACACTTCCAATGTTCCAATACTATCGTCCTATATATGAATCTTTACCTCTCGACCATTTCGAGACTCCTCGTCACACTACAAAAAAATACACTTCCGTGATGATACGTGTTTGTCACAGTAGGTCACGTTTTCTGTCATGCATGTACATCCATGACGATTTTATGACAGAATCAAGATAGTCATACCTGTGCTGTCGTAGAAGTGTTCCATGACATTACCAAAATTATCATCATGAAAGTGTCCAATTCCATGATGATAAATGTCGCGTCATGTAAGTGCTTTCGTCAAGGGTGACCGACACGTGGCATCCACCGTAACGGGTCACTGTTAAGCTATCGGGTCCGGTTTTGGATCCGATAACCCGCTAACAGCACGGACTAATGAGGATTTTCCATGTGTAAAATTCTCATTGGCCGGAGGAAACACGTGTTGGCTCACCGTTGGGACAGATGTCATCCATTCATTGGACAGGACGCGCCTATGATACGTCGACACGTGACAGGGCCTAACAGAGGCCCATATAGGTTAAAAAGGCCGGGCCAGTCAAAGGCCCGTAGTACTTAATCAGGTACTAGTGGGCCAGCCCAATAACGGCCTGTTTAATAAAGTCCTATTTACGGCCTGAAGCCAGATCTGGCCCGTTAATTGTTCGCCGAATATTTGGGCTCAATTATGGCCCAGTGACTTTCGGTCTGTTAGAGGCCCGATGTAGACATGGGCCCATTTCAGCCCGGTGTGTCTTTCGGCCTGGGAATGGCCCGTGCTGCCCATGGGCCATATATGGTCCGATGCAACATCCGGCCCACTAATGGCCCGTGATAAAGGTGGCAACAGTTTAGCCCAACGTGACTTTGGGTCTGTTAAAGGCCTGTCGTATAATTCGGCCCGTTGATGCCTGTACTAAGCTTTCGGCCTGTTAAAGGCCCATGATACCAGTGGGCCAACTAAGGCCCGAGATATGTTTTGGCCCGGTAACGGCCCGTCATATAACTGGGCCAAAAAAAGGCCCGGTCTACATTTCAGCCTGCTGAAGGCCCATCGACGACTAGTGAAAATTGAGGCCCAACATGCATTTTGGCCTGCTAATGGCCCATGGTTTCTTCTGGGCCGTAACAGGCTAGTAGAATATTCAGCCTGTTAATGGCCCAACGCTACATGGGCCAAACTAACCGCTGGGTCCACAAAAGGCCCAACTAAAATTTGGGCCGAATATAGGCCGGAGTAAGTTGTGGGCCTGGCGCAAAGTGTGAAGGCCCCAATGGCAGGTTTTGCACGTGTATAAACAAAGATGATAACCGTGTTGTCAATTCCATCCAATTTCAAATTAGAAAATAAAGAGTAAGTTGAAAATATCAATAGCATAATTTGGCATTGTTCATAATGTGGGGAGCTTCACCACACTACTGGATTACCATGTCAACATAACAAGCATAGATGAAGGGCAAAGACAATCACTGTATCTATTTTGGTTAATGTGCATGGCATGTTGTTCATATCATCAGCCACATCAGTAAGATAAAATAGGAGATGACAAGGTGCAAATTGAAGGAAATATGCCCTAGAGGCAATAATAAAGTTGTTATTTATATTTCCTCATATCATGATAAATGTTTATTATTCATGCTAGAATTGTATTAACCGGAAACTTAGTACATGTGTGAATACATAGATAAACAAAGTGTCACTAGTATGCCTCTACTTGACTAGCTCGTTGAATCAAACATGGTTAAGATTCCTAGCCATAGACATGAGTTGTCATTTGATTAACGGGATCACATCATTAGAGAATGATGTGATTGACTTGACCCATTCCGTTAGCTTAGCACTTGATCGTTTAGTATGTTGCTATTGCTTTCTTCATGACTTATACATGTTCCTATGACTATGAGATTATGCAACTCCCGAATACCGGAGGAACACTTTGTGCGCTATCAAACGTCACAACGTAACTGGGTGACTATAAAGATGCTCTACAGGTGTCTCCGATGGTGTTTGTTGAGTTGGCATAGATCGAGATTAGGATTTGTCACTCCGATTGTCGGAGAGGTATCTCTGGGCCCTCTCGGTAATGCACATCACTATAAGCCTTGCAAGCAATGTGACTAATGAGTTAGTTGCGGGATGATGCATTACGGAACGAGTAAAGAGACTTGCCGGTAACGAGATTGAACTAGGTATCGAGGTACCGACGATCGAATCTCGGGCAAGTAACATACCGATGAAAAAGGGAACAACGTTTGTTGTTATGCGGTTTGACCGATAAAGATCTTCGTAGAATATGTGGGAGCCAATATGAACATCCAGGTTCCGCTATTGGTTATTGACCGGAGACGTGTCTCGGTCATGTCTACATAGTTCTCGAACCCGTAGGGTTCGCACGCTTAACGTTCGGTGACGATCAGTATTATGAGTTTACGTGTTTTGATGTACTGAAGGTAGTTCGGAGTCCCGAATATGATCATGGACATGACGAGGAGTCTCGAAATGGTCGAGACATAAAGATCAATATATTGGATGACTATGTTTGGACATCGGAAAGGTTTCGAGAGAGTTCGGGCATATATCGGAGTACCGGGGGGTTACCGGAACCCCCCGGGGAGTGGGCCTTAATGGGCCATAGTGGAAAGGAGGAGGAGGCGGCCAAGGTGGGGGCGCCCCCGAAGCCCAATCTGAATTGGGAAGGGGGCCGACCCCCTTTCCTTCTCTCCTTCTCCCCCTTCCTTCCCTCTCCTACTCCAACTTGGGAAGGGGGAATCCTACTCCCACCGGGAGTAGGACTCCCCCCTTGGGCGCGCCTAGGAGGCCGGCCCTCTCCCCCTCCTCCACTCCTTTATATACGGGGGAGGGGGGCACCCCATAGACACACAAGTTGATCATTGATCCCTTAGCCGTGTGCGGTGCCCCCCTCCACCATAATCCACCTCGGTCATATCGTTGCAGTGCTTAGGCGAAGCCCTGCGCCGGTAGCTTCATCAACACCGTCATCATGCCGTCCTGCTGACGATGCTCTCCCTCGACACTACTGGATTGTGAGTTCGTGGGACGTCACCGAGCCGAACGTATGCAGATCGCGGAGGTGCCGTACTTTCAGTACTAGGATCGGTCGATCGTGAAGACGTACGACTACATCAACCGCGTTGTCATAACGCTTCCGCTTACGGTCTACGAGGGTACGTAGACAACACTCTCCCCTCTCGTTGCTATGCATCACCATGATCTTGCATGTGCGTAGGATTTTTTTTGAAATTACTATGTTCCCCAACAGTGGCATCCGAGCCAGGTTTATGCGTAGATGTTATATGCACGAGTAGAACACATGTATGTTGTGGGCGATAATAGTCATACTGCTTACCAGCATGTCATACTTTGATTCGGCGGTATTGTTGGATGAAGCGGCCCGGACCTACATTACGCGTACGCTTACACGCGAATGGTTCTACCGACGTGCTTCACACACAGGTGGCTGCCGGGTGTCAGTTTCTCCATCTTTAGTTGAATTGAGTATGGCTACGCCCGGTCCTTGTTGAAGGTTAAAACAACACATACTTGACGAAAAATCGTTGTGGTTTTGATGCGTAGGTAAGAACGGTTCTTGCTCAGCCCGTAGCAGCCACGTAAAACTTGCAACAACAAAGTAGAGGACGTCTAACTTGTTTTTGCAGGGCATGTTGTGATGTGATATGGTCAAGACATGATGCTAAATTTTATTGTATGAGATGATCATGTTTTGTAACAGAGTTATCGGCAACTGGCAGGAGGCATAGGGTTGTCGCTTTATTGTATGAAATGCAATCGCCATGTAATTGCTTTACTTTATCACTAAGCGGTAGCGATAGTCGTAGAAGCAATAGTTGGCGAGACGACAACGATGCTACGATGGAGATCAAGGTATCAAGCCGGTGATGATGGTGATCATGACGGTGCTTTGGAGATGGAGATCAAAGGCACAAGATGATGATGGCCATATCATATCACTTATTTTGATTGCATGTGATGTTTATCCTTTATGCATCTTATTTTTCTTAGTTCGGCGGTAGCATTATAAGATGATCTCTCACTAAATTTCAAGGTACAAGTGTTCTCCCTGAGTATGCACCGTTGCGAAAGTTCGTCGTGCCGAGACACCACGTGATGATCGGGTGTGATAAGCTCTACGTTCACATACAATGGGTGCAAGCCAGTTTTGCACACGCAGAATACTCGGGTTAAACTTGACGAGCCTAGCATATGCAGATATGGCCTCGGAACACTGAGATCGAAAGGTCGAGCGTGCATCATATAGTAGATATGATCAACATAGTGATGTTCACCATTGAAAACTACTCCATCTCACGTGATGATCGGACATGGTTTGGTTGATTTGGATCACGTGATCACTTAGATGATTAGAGGGATGTCTATCTAAGTGGGAGTTCTTAAGTAATTTGATTAATTGAAATTTAATTTATCATGAACTTACTACCTGATAGTATTTTGCATGTCTATGTTGTTGTAGATAGATGGCCCGTGCTGTTGTTCCGCTGAATTTTAATGCGTTCCTAGAGAAAGCTAAGTTGGAAGATGATGGTAGCAACTACACGGACTGGGTCCGTAACTTGAGGATTATCCTCACTGCTGCATAGAAGAATTACTTCCTGGAAGCACCGCTAGGTGCCAAACCCGCTGCAGGAGCAACACCAGATGTTATGAACATCTGGCAGAGCAAATATGATGACTACTCGATAGTTCAGTGTGCCATGCTTTACGGCTTAGAACCGGGACTTCAAGGACGTTTTGAACGTCATGGAGCATATGAGATGTTCCAAGAGTTGAAGTTAATATTTCAAGCGAATGCCCAGATTGAGAGATATGAAGTCTCCAATAAGTTCTACAGCTGCAAGATGGAGGAGAATAGTTCTGTCAGTGAGCATATACTCAAAATGTCTGGGTATAACAATCACTTGATTCAACTGGGAGTTAATCTTCCTGATGATAGTGTCATCGATAGAATTCTTCAATCACTGCCACCAAGCTAGAAGAGCTTCGTGATGAACTATAACATGCAAGGGATGGATAAGACAATTCCCGAGCTCTTCGCAATGCTAAAGGCCGCGGAGGTAGATATCAAGAAGGAGCATCAAGTGTTGATGTTCAACAAGACCACCAGTTTCAAGAAAAAGGGTAAAGGAAAGAAGGGGAACTTCAAGAAGAACGGCAAGCAAGTTGCTGCTCAAGTGAAGAAGCCCAAATCTGGACCTAAGCCTGAGACTGAGTGCTTCTACTGCAAAGGGACTGGTCACTGGAAGCGAAACTGCCCCAAGTATTTGGCGGATAAGAAGGATGGCAAGATGAACAAAGGTATATGTGATATACATGTTATTGATGTGTACCTTACTAATGCTCGCTGTAGCACCTGGGTATTTGATACTGGTTCTGTTGCTAATATTTGCAACTCGAAACATGGACTACGGATTAAGCGAAGATTGGCTAAGGACGAGGTGACGATGCGCGTGGGAAATGGTTCCAAAGTCGATGTGATCGCGGTCGGCACGCTACCTCTACATCTACCTTCGGGATTAGTTTTAGACCTGAATAATTGTTATTTGGTGCCTGTGCTAAGCATGAACATTATATCTGGATCTTGTTTGATGCGATATGGTTATTCATTTAAATCAGAGAATAATGGTTGTTCTATTTATATGAGTAATATCTTTTATGGTCATGCACCCTTGAAGAGTGGTCTATTCTTGTTGAATCTCGATAGTAGTGACACACATATTCATAATATTGAAGCCAAAAGATGCAGAGTTGATAATGATAGTGCTACATATTTGTGGCACTGCCGTTTAGGTCATATTGATGTAAAGCGCATAAAGAAAGTCCATTCTGATGGACTTTGGAATCACTTGATTATGAATCACTTGGTACTTGCGAACCATGACTCATGGGCAAGATGACTAAAACTCCGTTCTCTGGAACAATGGAGCAAGCAACAGATTTGTTGGAAATCATACATATTGATGTATGTGGTCCGATGAATGTTGAGGCTCGCGGCGGGTATTGTTATTTTCTCACCTTCTGTGACGCCCCCGATTCAATCGTACACTAATCATGCACGCAAACGTGTACGATCAAGATCAGGGACTCACGGGAAGATATCACAACACAACTCTAAAACATAAATAAGTCATACAAGCATCATAATACAAGCCAGGGGCCTCGAGGGCTCGAATACAAGTGCTCGATCATAGACGAGTCAGCAGAAGCAACAATATCTGAGTACAGACATAAGTTAAACAAGTTTGCCTTAAGAAGGCTAGCACAAACTGGGATACAGATCGAAAGAGGCGAGGCCTCCTGCCTCGGATCCTCCTAAACTACTCCTGGTCGTCGTCAGCGGCCTGCACGTAGTAGTAGGCACCTCCGGTGTAGTAAGAGTCGTCGTCGACGGTGGCTTCTAGCTCCTGGGCTCCAGCATCTGGTTGCGACAACCAGGTAGAAGGGAAAGGGGGGAAAGAGGGAGAAAAGCAACCGTGAGTACTCATCCAAAGTACTCGCAAGCAAGGATCTACACTACATATGCATGGGTATATGTGTAAAGGGCCATATCAGTGGACCGAACTACAGAATGCCAGAATAAGGGGGGGATAGCTAATCCTGTCGAAGACTACGCTTCTGGCCACCTCCATCTTGCAGCATGTAGAAGAGAGTAGATGGTAAGTTCACCAAGTAGCATCGCATAGCATAATCCTACCCGGCGATCCCCTCCTCGTCGCCCTGTTAGAGAGCAATCACTGGGTTATATCTAGCACTTGGAAGGGTGTGTTTTATTAAGTATCCAGTTCTAGTTGTCATAAGGTCAAGGTACAACTCCGGGTCGTCCTTTTACCGAGGGACACAGCTATTCGAATAGATAAACTTCCCTGCAGGGGTGCACCACATAACCCAACACGCTTGATCCCATTTGGCCGGACACACTTTCCTGGGTCATGCCGGCCTCGGAAGATAACACGTCGCAGCCCTACCTAGGCACAACAGAGAGGTCAGCACGCCGGTCTAAATCCTATAGCGCAGGGGTCTGGGCCCATCGCCCATTGCACACCTGCACGTTGCGAGGGCGGCCGGAAGCAGACCTAGCCTAGCAGGCGTTCCAGTCCAATCCGGCGCGCGCCGCTCCGTCGCTGACGTCATGAAGGCTTCGGCTGATACCACGACGCCGAGTGCCCATAACTGTTCCCGCGTAGTTGGTTAGTGCGTATAGACCAAATGGCCAGACTCAGATCAAATACCAAGAACTCGTTAAGCGTGTTATTTTTAAGTATCCGCGGACGCCGACCAGGGCCAGGCCCACCTCTCTCCTAGGTGGTCTCAACCTGCCCTGTCGCTCCACCACAAAGTAACAGTCGGGGGCCGTCAGGAACCTAGGCCCACCTCTACCGGGATGGAGCCACCTGTCCTTTCAGCCCCCTCATCAGAATCACTTGCGGGTACTCAACGAGCTGACCCGACTTTAGTCACCACATGTGTCATGTATATAAAGTATATAGTATATACCCGTGATCACCTCCCGAAGTGATCACGGCCCAGTAGTATAGCATGGCAGACAGACAAGAGTGTAGGGCCACTGATGGAACACTAGCATCCTATACTAAGCAGTAGGATAGCAGGTAAGGGTAACAACTGTAGCAACAATGACAGGCTATGCAACAGAATAGGATTAACCGAAAGCAATAACATGCTACACTACTCTAATGCAAGCAGTATAGAGAAGAATATGCGATATCTGGTGATCAAGGGGGGGGGGGCTTGCCTGGTTGCTCTAGCAAGGGGGGGTCATCGTCGATGTAGTCGATCACAAGGGCAGCATCGGCCTCGGGGTCTACCAGAGAGAAGAGGGGGAAGAAATAATAAATATAAAGCAAACAAAGCATAATATGGCAATATGATGTGCCGGGTGTGACCTAACGTATGGCTACACGATATAGGTGAAGGGGGAATTCAACCGGGAATGTTTTCCCGGTTCCGGACCTGTGTCAGACAGATGACCGGAGGAGGAATGTTCCATGTTCAGCATGCTAGGGGCATGTGACAGATGAATGGACCGCATATTCGAATTCGTCTTGTTGTTCTGAGCAACTTTCATATATAAAGTTTTTTGATCCGAGCTACGATTTATTTTCTATGATTTTTCAAAGGTTCAACAATATTCTGAAATTTGTTTTAATTACTAAATTCGTCAGAAAATGAATTGTGACGTCATCCTGGCGTCAGCCCTGCATCAGCGGTCAACAGACCAGTTGACTGGTCAACAGGGCCCACGCGGGGCCCACAGGCAGTGACTGGGCGCTGCCCAGTCAGCATCTGACTGGGTCAACGGGACCCATGGGCCCAATGGCAGTGGCTGTGGGGGGAGTCCACGTGGCCAGCCATGTCAACAATGCCAGAAACGGCGCCGGAGTTGTCTCTGGCGACCATATTCAACGGCGGCGCGCTCGGGAACGGCCGGAAATCGGCCACAAGGGGTCGCTCGGCCCGCGCGTAGGCTCGTTTGAGCGAGCGTCGAGCCGCGCATCCAACGGTGCTGATGGGAGGGCCCGGGGGCGGCCGGAGCATCGCTGGCGACGAGCAAGGCGGTGGTGGCGTTCGGTGGCGCAAGGAGAAGTGGGTTGTGGGGGCTCTTTCGGCGCGGAATCTGGTGCATTCGAACGCGGGCATCGCACCGTGTCGAACGGCGGCAACTGTGGCCGTTGAAACGGCCCGCAGCGTCGGCTGTGAAGTCTAACGACGGTGGCCGGAGCTCGAGCATGCGTGGAAGCTAACTACGGTGCACGGGGAGGAGAAGGGAGAGGGGGGGGGGGGGTTGAAGCGGCTGCTCACCGGGCCCTGCAGGTGTGCACAAGTGGGCTCGGGGAAGGCTTGCCGGAGTCAGATTCGCCAGCGAGGTCGACAGCGCCCAAGGAGGAAGAAGAAGGCCGGCTCGGCGATGGAGGGGCTTCCGGCTCCTGCCCGTGGTCGTCGACGACGATCCTGACGGCCGTGAAGCTCCGGGACGCGCTGAAGAGGGTTGGGAGCAGCGGTCGCCGTGGTGG
Organism: Triticum aestivum; assembly: GCF_018294505.1. NCBI lineage: Eukaryota > Viridiplantae > Streptophyta > Magnoliopsida > Poales > Poaceae > Triticum > Triticum aestivum. The sequence goes on from NC_057799.1 coordinate 360,189,724, forward strand.
GCGCCGGTGGGCGGAGACAGGGGCGCTCGATGGAGAGGGGATCTGGTGGGGAGTGAGAGAGAGGAGGACAGGGGGAAGTGGGCGAATGGGGAGGGAGCCCGAGGCGTCGGGGCTACCCTTATCCCCTCGCCGGCGACGTGGCAGCGCGGGGCGCCGCGCCGGGTCCGGCGGGAACGAGCGGGAGTGTCTTGGCCGGTCGAACAGAAGGGGAGGAGGGGATTGAGTGCGGGGAGGAGGCACTGGGCCGGTTGGCCGAGGTGGGCCGAGGCCCAAGGGGAGGCCAGGGGCTGTGGCCCTTTTCCTCTTTAAAAAAAACAGAGATGGGTAAGAAAATATTGGGCATGCTATTTACTTAGGAAAAATATGGGAAGTGACCCTTTTATTCCCTAGTGATCTTAGACAGTGCCACAAATATTTTGGAGACCAGAAGAATTCATTTGGTATTTTTCATAAATAGGATAGCATTTAAAAATGTTGAATTGGTGCTGTTATAATTGGTAATGCTCATCTTTGCACAAAAGTGATGTTGTGTTCCTTAACAAATAATTGTTATGGAATTTTTGACAAACGATGAATATTTTTCCAGCAACTTTTGAGCAACTTCAAACTTCACTTGGATTTGAATTGGCTGGAATTTCAAATGGGATATTGAACAAAGGTGATTAAGCACTGTTTGGAAAAATGATTAGCTTAATCACAGAGGGTTACTGTAGCATGACACTGGGGGTGTTACAAATCTCCTCCACTACAAGAAATCTCGTCCCGAGATTTAAGTGGGGAAGTAAAGAGTAACTTCGGGAGAACTGGCCCTTATAGGTTTAATTATGTGGTGAACAATTCAGGGAATGAGGCGGAAGTATCTCTCGAGTTGAAACTTAATAAAACATCGAGAGCAAAGTATGAAGGTACCATGAGAAGTTTTAACGGGCAGGCAATCATTCGATGCCTAATCAAAAGGTGAAAGGGGTTCAGAGCAACAACAACAAAAGTTATAGCGTCTGATACTAGAATAGATCACTAGGAAGGTGGCTCATGAATTACATACGAAGGCAAGTGAAAAAGATACTTCGGAATCAAGGATGTACCGGAGTCAGGTTTCGATCCTGTGGAACTGTGGGTTATGGGCCCACCATGTGGTTCAAAAGTAGGAAGGACGCCGACATACTGCACGGTCATGGTAGTAAGGCATGTCAGAGGATAGTCTATCAGTTATGTTGGCAACAACGTTGGTACCAAGGGCGAGGGACGAAGAGAACCATTTTCCTGCTCGTTAATTCGAGCCGGACCAATAGGCAAGGTTCTCGTCCATCGGTGATACGGAAATGTCATCAACAATAGTAACAGGTTCTTACTGACAGAGTTGTACACCGAGGTGCTTACAAAAGCAGTGACTTATTACTACTTAGATCATATAAATCACCAGAAAGGTTAAACAAAACAATGCAAAGGAAAATGTGATCATCAGATTAAATAGAACAATGGAAAGGAAAATGCGTTTAAACACATTATTCAGGGGTATATCCTTCCCAAGGACAAACAGAGCATGATATCCACGACATGATATAATGTGGAAAACCATTTAGGAAAGGGGGGAGAAATTTCATGACATTACCCATACAACGGTGTTTGGATAATTTGATAAAGAAAATTCAGCATGGTGCTTCAGATGTTCTTATTGAAAATCGGAGTACCACATACATGCTTCGAGATAGCATTGACATGATCTTCAGGCAAAGGTCAGACTCTAGATACACAAAGGACTTATTAGGAACAACTTATAGAATAAGTCTTACAATTTCCTCATGGAAGAATGGTTAACCTTGCTAAAGAGGAAACTATAATAATAGGTCCTCCGGCCAGGTGTGCTAGGCATGACATCACCTTAATGGGCCATATAACGACAAAATGTTGTAACTCTTGGGAATATGATCCAACCATCATATCTGACCAAGATTCAGATCTAATTGGTGTCAGGATACCTCAGACTCAGGATGCTTGAAAAGAAAAGGTGCAACACCAATTGACGAATTGACGTTGCAAGATTCTCGGGAAATGGCGTCCAGAAGCAAGGCTCTGAAACAAGGGTTCATCATTAAACCAAGGAGAGGATGATGAGGTGGCTGATGGGCTAATGACAATTCATCGAGATTCCCAAAAGATGGATTTCCACAATTATGTGAACAAGGAGAGAACATTCGTCAGATCAAATGATATAAGGATGTATGCTCGAGGAAAACATACACAATCCAACATTGGTTGAAATGTGCGCCCGAAATATGGGCTGGGTTGCACGATCAATGTTTCGACTGGTGATTCAATAACCGATAGGCTAAGAATGAACTATCGATCATTAATTTCAAAGCAATAGGGTTGCTAGAAGAGCAGAATCCAAACATCACCGTGCACTTGTTGGTACCCCGGTTAGAACCAACACGGGGACCAAGAAAGAATGATGATGGGGAGAAGCATCACTATACCAAGAATTCTTAAGAGGTGGAGCAATCTCAAGACATTCCTGACATAAAAGATGGTAATACTCCAAGGTAAAGAAGAACTAAGGCTGGATAGCAAGGATCTCAAGGTACAACACAAAACACGAACAAGTTTGTGTTGAACGGAAGGCAATAAAGTGGTCAATGATAACACAAATCATCGGGGGCAAGGATGGTATTTCTCATCATGAATTCAAGTGCTATCCTGGAAGAGCTCAGAATGCCGATGATGATCACGACACATTTGTCGAGAGATTTCATGAAGATGTAATCGATTGGCGATGACATCAAGTCAAAGGAATGATGAAGCGAAAGGATATTGGAACCACGGGTATGACACAAATTCGAAATCAAGCTTGCTGCTCAAGGTGAAATGGTATTATGGGGAAGATCGATGTAAGCTTTGCTCACCGTCGAAAGTTGTGCTCTGGGAAGAAGGACCGGGTGGCACAGTTTAAAATTTAGCACGATAATGATATAGCCAATCAGGCTAGGAGTGATGTGTTTGGGTACAAACTCGTAAGTAAAGAAGATTACTAAAGTTGTTGAACCGTAGTGCGGACTCGGTTCAGTTATCGGTGTCTTTGAGTGTTTAATAACTGAGAGCCCGTGAAAAATTGGAATCAGTGAGAATGTAGTACTTGATGAAGAACTCATAAGAAGTTATGATGTTTTGTGTTTATCTCGAGATACCAGGGGGTAATACTCGACGATAGATTAAAGTAAAGGTTGGACAGGTGCAATGATCTGCAGAGGACAAGTGGTTTAACTTGTCTGAGAAATTGAATCAAGGGGAACAGTATGGTCAGAACCACATTTGTAAATGATCAAACCACGGATACAAGAACTTATAACAAGGGGGTAACTATTTTACGAGAAGCTTCCATGATAAGATTTACATCGTGTCCATGGGCATGAACACAAAGTTCAAGGTCGACTCCCACTTCTTTAATGCATAACCTTTCATTCACTTCTCGCCTTCAACGAAGTTGTGTGTTGAAATTTTATCTAACATAACACCAGTAGAGTATGACCCGTAGTAGTTTCCGGGTTCACACAGATTAGAGAAGGCATATGTCCAACCCATCGGGGCCTCTTAGGAACATATACCACAAACTTCGAGAGTAATTATCACTAGCTCGAAAGCAGAGCATGGTTGAGAAAGTAGAGGATACCATTTTGCAAAGACATTATGTATCCTAGGAAAGGCTCACAAGGTTATTGAATATGAAGGACATTGTCGGATAAAATCCAACAAAGGATCTGGTGGTCCACAAAAGGATCTGATGTGAGTATCGGCACACAACCAGAGGAAGAATCAATGCAAAGACATTGGATTATAGAAACAACTGAATAACTTAGAGCTCAATTGTAAAGGAATTATGATTTACAAAGCGAAGGATCAGAAGCAGACGCTCTGATCAAGGATGGATAAGTTCAATAGACTTAGGGGCACAATCAATGACAATTTGATTGGCGATAACCAGCTCATGTTTAAAATGACGTCTGAGTCGGAAGGATGAATTCTAGGATCTGTTTGAGGATTGCGAGCATTCGCAACAAATTGAATTAGCGGACTCAAAATGATAATGACAATGGATGTCAACAAGATTACTAGACTTAAGATTAATCATAATGCAAGTAAGCAAGAATTTCAAGAGCAAAAAGGCTCCTGAGGATTTTCGGAAGATCGAATGGTATTTTGAACACTTTTGTGAAATACTTGAATCAACTGGGGATGAGCGGATACTCGGTAAGTGCGAGAATTATCTGTAGGGGTATTCAGGTGACAAAGAACAGCAAGGCAGTAAGCTCAAAGGATTCTCGGAACAACAGAGAGAATTTCGGGGTATCTTGTAATAACAAGATCAACTGGGAAACATTGTATGAATGGCGAGTATACGTGGTTATCCATAGGAGTTTATCGATGGAAGGGAATTGCAAAAGCGATGAACACAAGTTCTCGGGTTAACAACGGAGAGTGTCTTCAGGGTCTTCACGTGCAACAGACGATCATCAGTAATAAGGGGCTCTCCGGGTGAAAGTGATAACGAGATCCTAATGTTAGATTTAGCAAAATTCATTTAACCCGAATAGGAGAGAGATCAGAGTCCCAGAGTAAAGGTCGAGGAGCAAAAGATCCTAGTACCACCCAATGGCCACGTGGGCCCGTAAGCCGCACAGCCATGTTAGTAAAAACTTTTTCAAAGACTAGACTCGACTTCGGCCAAGGAGTTGGAAAGGGGGATTCCTACAGGCAGTTGGCTCTGATACCAACTTGTGACGCCCCCGATTCAATCGTACACTAATCATGCACGCAAACGTGTACGATCAAGATCAGGGACTCACGGGAAGATATCACAACACAACTCTAAAACATAAATAAGTCATACAAGCATCATAATACAAGCCAGGGGCCTCGAGGGCTCGAATACAAGTGCTCGATCATAGACGAGTCAGCGGAAGCAACAATATCTGAGTACAGACATAATTTAAACAAGTTTGCCTTAAGAAGGCTAGCACAAACTGGGATACAGATCGAAAGAGGCGCAGGCCTCCTGCCTGGGATCCTCCTAAACTACTCCTGGTCGTCGTCAGCGGCCTGCACGTAGTAGTAGGCACCTCCGGTGTAGTAAGAGTCGTCGTCGACGGTGGATTCTGGCTCCTGGGCTCCAGCATCTGGTTGCGACAACCAGGTAGAAGGGAAAGGGGGAAAAGAGGGAGAAAAGCAACCGTGAGTACTCATCCAAAGTACTCGCAAGCAAGGATCTACACTACATATGCATGGGTATATGTGTAAAGGGCCATATCGGTGGACTGAACTGCAGAATGCCAGAATAAGGGGGGGATAGCTAATCCTGTTGAAGACTACGCTTCTGGCCACCTCCATCTTGCAGCATGCAGAAGAGAGTAGATGGTAAGTTCACCAAGTAGCATCGCATAGCATAATCCTACCCGGCGATCCCCTCCTCGTCGCCCTATTAGAGAGCGATCACCGGGTTATATTTGACACTTGGAAGGGTGTGTTTTATTAAGTATCCAGTTCTAGTTGTCATAAGGTCAAGGTACAACTCCGGGTCGTCCTTTTACCGAGGGACACGACTATTCGAATAGATAAACTTCCCTGCAGGGTGGACCACATAACCCAACACGCTTGATCCCATTTGGCCGGACACACTTTCCTGGGTCATGCCCGGCCTCGGAAGATCAACACATCGCAGCCCTACCTAGGCACAACAGAGAGGTCAGCACGCCGGTCTAAATCCTATAGCGCAGGGGTCTGGGCCCATCGCCCATTGCACACCTGCATGTTGCGAGGGCGGCCAGAAACAGACCTAGTCTAGCAGGCGTTCCAGTCCAATCCGGCGCGCGCCGCTCCGTCGCTGATGTCACGAAGGCTTCGGCTGATACCACGACGCCGAGTGCCCATAACTGTTCCCGCGTAGTTGGTTAGTGCGTATAGACCAAATGGCCAGCCTCAGATCAAATACCAAGAACTCGTTAAGCGTGTTATTTTTAAGTATCCGCGGACGCCGACCAGGGCCTGGCCCACCTCTCTCCTAGGTGGTCTCAACCTGCCCTGTCGCTCCGCCACAAAGTAACAGTCGGGGGCCATCAGGAACCCAGGCCCACCTCTACCGGGATGGATCCACCTGTCCTTTCAGCCCCCTCATCAGAATCACTTGCGGGTACTCAACGAGCTGACCCTACTTTAGTCACCACATGTGTCATGTATATAAAGTATATAGTATATACCCGTGATCACCTCCCGAAGTGATCACGGCCCAATAGTATAGCATGGCAGACGGACAAGAGTGTAGGGCCACTGATGGAACACTAGCATCCTATACTAAGCAGTAGGATAGCAGGTAAGGGTAACAACTGTAGCAACAATGACAGGCTATGCAACAGAATAGGATTAACCGAAATCAGTAACATGCTACACTACTCTAATGCAAGCAGTATAGAGAAGAATAGGCGATATCTGGTGATCAAGGGGGGGCTTGCCTAGTTGCTCTGGCAAGGAGGGGTCATCGTCGACGTAGTCGATCACAAGGGCAACATCGGCCTCGGGGTCTACCAGAGAGAAGAGGGGGAAGAAACAATAAATATAAAGCAAACAAAGCATCACAAAGCATAACATGGCAATATGATGTGCCGGGCGTGACCTAACGTATGGCTACACGATATAGGTGAAGGGGGAATTCAACCGGGAATGTTTTCCCGGTTTCGGACCTGTGTCAGACAGATGACCGGAGGAGGAATGTTCCATGTTCAGCATGCTAGGGGCATGTGACAGATGAACGGACCACATATTCGGATTTGTCTCGTCATTCTGAGCAACTTTCATATATAAAGTTTTTCGATCCGAGCTACGATTTATTTTCTATGATTTTTCAAAGGTTCAGCAATATTCTGAAATTTGTTTTAATTACTAAATTCGTCAGAAAATGAATTGTGACGTCATCTTGGCGTCAGCCCTGCATCAGCGGTTAACAGACCAGTTGACTGGTCAATAGGGCCCACGCGGGGCCCACAGGCAGTGACTGGGCGCTGCCCAGTCAGCATCTGACTGGGTCAACGGGACCCATGGGCCCAATGGCAGTGGCTGTGGGGCGGAGTCCACGTGGTCAACCACGTCAGCAACGCCGGAAGCGGCGCCGGAGTTGTCTCCGGCGACCATATTCAACGGCGGCGCGCTCGGGAACGGCCGGAAATCGGCCACAAGGGGTAGCTCGGCCCGCGAGTAGGCTCGTTTGAGCGAGCGTCAAGCCGCGCATCCAACGGTGCTGATGGGAGGGCTCGGGGGCGGCCGGAGCATCGGCGGCGACGAGCAAGGCGGCGGCGGTGTTCGGTGGCTCAAGGAGAAGTGGGTTGTGGGGGCTCTTTCGACGCGGAATCTGGTGCATTCGAACGCGGGCATCGCACCGTGTCGAACGGCGGCAAAGGTGGCCGTTGAAACGGCCCGCTGCGTCGGCTGCGAAGTCTAACGACGGTGGCCGGAGCTCGAGCACGCGTGGAAGCTAACTACGGTGCACGGGGAGGAGAAGGGAGAGGGGGGGGGTCGAAGTGGCTGCTCACCGGGCCCTGCAGGTGTGCACAAGTGGGCTCGAGGAAGGCTTGCCGGAGTCAGATTCGTTAGCGAGGTCGACAGCGCCCGAGGAGGAAGAAGAAGGCCGGCTCGGCGATGGAGGGGCTTCTGGCTCCTGCCCGTGGTCGTGGACGACGATCCTGACGGCCGTGAAGCTCCGGGACGCGCTGAAGAGGGTTGGGAGCAGCGGTCGCCGTGGTGGGCGCCGGTGGGCGGAGACAGGGGCGCTCGGTGGAGGGGGGATCTGGTGGGGAGTGAGAGAGAGGAGGACAGGGGGAAGTGGGCGAGTGGGGAGGGAGCCCGAGGCGTCGGGGCTACCCTTATCCCCTCGCCGGTGACGTAGCAGCGCGGGGCACCGTGCCGGGTCCGGCGGGAACGAGCGGGAGTGTCTCGGTCGGTCGAACAGAAGGGGAGGAGGGGATTGAGTGCGGGGAGGAGGCACTGGGCCGGCTGGCCGAGGTGGGCCGAGGCCCAAGGGGAGGCCAGGGGCTCTGGCCCTTTTCCTCTTTAAAAAAAAACAGAGATGGGTAAGAAAATATTGGGCATGCTATTTACTTAGGAAAAATATGGGAAGTGACCCTTTTATTCCCTAGTGATCTTAGACAGTGCCACAAATATTTTGGAGACCAGAAGAATTCATTTGGTATTTTTCATAAATAGGATAGCATTTAAAAATGTTGAATTGGTGCTGTTATAATTGGTAATGCTTCTTTGCACAAAAGTGATGTTGTGTTCCTTAACAAATAATTGTTATGGAATTTTTGACAAATGATGAACATTTTTGCAGCAACTTTTGAGCAACTTCAAACTTCACTTGAATTTGAATTGGCTGGAATTTCAAATGGGATATTGAACAAAGGTGATTAAGCACTGTTTGGAAAAATGATTAGCTTAATCATAGAGGGTTACTGTAGCATGACACTGGGGGTGTTACACCTTCACAGATGATTTGAGCAGATATGGGTATATCTACTTGATGAAACATAAGTCTGAAACATTTGAAAAGTTTAAAGAATTTCAGAGTGAAGTGGAAAATCATCGTAACAAGAAAATAAAGTTTCTACGATCTGATCGTGGAGGAGAATATTTGAGTTACGAGTTTGGTCTTCATTTGAAACAATGCAGAATATTTTCGCAACTCACGCCACCCGGAACACCACAGCGTAATGGTGTGTCTGAACGGCGTAATTGTACTTTACTAGATATGGTGCGATCTATGATGTCTCTTACTGATTTACCGCTATCGTTTTGGGGTTATGCTTTAGAGACGGCTGCATTCACGTTAAATAGGGCACCATCTAAATCCGTTGAGACGACACCTTATGAACTGCGGTTTGGCAAGAAACCAAAGTTGTCGTTTCTTAAAGTTTGTGGCTGTGATGCTTATGTGAAAAAGCTTCAACCTGATAAGCTCAATCCCAAATCGGAGAAATGTGTCTTCATAGGATACCCAAAAGAGACTGTTGGGTACACCTTCTATCACAGATCCGAAGGCAAGACATTCGTTGCTAAGAATGGATCCTTTCTAGAGAAGGAGTTTCTCTCGAAAGAAGTGAGTGGGAGGAAAGTAGAACTTGATGAGGTAACTGTACCTGCTCCCTTATTGGAAAGTAGTCCATCACAGAAATCAGTTCGTGTGACTTCTACACCAATTAGTGAGGAAGCTAATGATGATGATCATGTAACTTCAGATCAAGTTACTACTGGACCTCGTAGGTCAACCAGAGTAAGATCTGCACCAGAGTGGTACGGTAATCCTGTTCTGGAGGTCATGTTACTTGACCATGACGAACCTATGAACTATGAGGAAGCGATGATGAGCCCAGGTTCCGCGAAATGGCTTGAGGCCATGAAATATGAGATGGGATCCATGTATGAGAACAAAGTGTGGACTTTGGTTGACTTGCCCGATGATCGGCAAGCCTTCGAGAATAAATGGATCTTCAAGAAGAAGACTGACGCTGACGGTAATGTTATTGTCTACAAAGCTCGACTTGTTGCGAAAGGTTTTCGACAAGTTCAAGGAGTTGACTATGATGAGACATTCTCACCCGTAGCGATGCTTAAGTCCGTCCGAATCATGTTAGCAATTGCTGCATTTTATGATTATGAAATTTGGCAAATGGATGTAAAGACTGCATTCCTGAATGGATTTCTGGAAGAAGAGTTGTATATGATGCAACGTGAAGGTTTTTATCGATCCAAAGGATGCTAACAAAGTGTGCAAGCTCCAGCGATCCATTTATGGACTGGTGAAAGCATCTCGGAGTTGGAATAAACGTTTTGATGGTGTGATCAAAGCATATGGTTTTATACAGACTTTTGGAGAAGCCTGTATTTACCAAAAAATGAGTGGGAGCTCTGTAGCATTTCTAATATTATATGTGGATGCCATATTGTTGATTGGAAATGATATAGAATTTCTGGATAGCATATAAGGATACTTGAACAAGAGTTTTTCAATGAAAGACCTTGGTGAAGCTGCTTATATATTGGGCATCAAGATCTATAGAGATAGATCGAGACGCTTAATTGGACTTTCACAAAGCACATACCTTGATAAAGTTTTGAAGAAGTTCAAAATGGATCAAGCAAAGAAAGGGTTCTTGCCTGTGTTACAAGGTGTGAAATTGAGTAGGACTCAATGCCCGACCACTGCAGAAGATAGAGAGAAAATGAAAGGTGTTCACTATGCTTCAGCCATAGGCTCTATCATGTATGCAATGCTGTGTACCAGACCTGATGTGTGACTTGCTATTAGTTTAGCAGGGAGGTACCAAAGTAATCCAAGAGTGGATCACTGGACAGCAGTCAAGAACATCCTGAAATACCTGAAAAGGACTAAGGATATGTTTCTCATTTATGGAGGTGACAAAGAGCTCATCATAAATGGTTACGTCGATGCAAGCTTTGACACTGATCCGGATGACTCTAAGTCACAAACCGGATACGTATTTATATTGAACGGTGGAGCTGTCAGTTGGTGCAGTTCTAAGCAAAGCATCATGGCGGGATCTACGTGTGAAGCGGAGTACATAGCTGCTTCGGAAGCAGCAAATGAAGGAGTCTGGATGAAGGAGTTCATATCCGATCTAGGTGTCATACCTAGTGCATCGGGTCCAATGAAAATCTTTTGTGACAATACTAGTGCAATTGCCTTGGCAAAGGAATCCAGATTTCACAAGAGAACCAAGCACATCAAGAGATGCTTCAATTCCATCCGCGATCAAGTCAAGGAGGGAGACATAGAGATTTGCAAGATACATACGGATCTGAATGTTGCAGACCTGTTGACTAAGCCTCTTTCATGAGCAAAACATGATCAGCACCAAGACTCCAGGGGTGTTAGAATTATTACTGTGTAATCTAGATTATTGACTTTAGTGCAAGTGGGAGACTGAAGGAAATATGACCTAGAGGCAATAATAAAGTTGTTATTTATATTTCCTTATATCATGATAAATGTTTATTATTCATGCTAGAATTGTATTAACCGGAAACTTAGTACATGTGTGAATACATAGACAAACATAGTGTCGCTAGTATGCCTCTACTTGACTAGCTCGTTGAATCAAAGATGGTTAAGTTTACTAGCCATAGACATGAGTTGTCATTTGATTAACGGGATAACATCATTAGAGAATGATGTGATTGACTTGACCCATTCCGTTAGCTTAGCACTTGATCATTTAGTATGTTTCTATTGCTTTCTTCATGACTTATTCATGTTCCTATGACTATGAGATTATGCAACTCCCGAATACCGGAGGAACACTTTGTGTGCTATCAAACATAACAACGTAACTGGGTGATTATAAAGATGCTCTACAGGTGTCTCCGATGGTGTTTGTTGAGTTGGCATAGATCGAGATTAGGATTTCTCACTCCGATTGTCGGAGAGGTATCTCTGGTCCCTCTCGGTAATGCACATCACTCTAAGCCTTGCAAGCAATGTGACTAATGAGTTAGTTGCGGGATGATGCATTACGGAACGAGTAAAGAGACTTGCCGGTAATGAGATTGAACTAGGTATTGAGATACCGATGATCTAATCTCGGGCAAGTAACATACCGATGACAAAGGGAACAACGTATGTTGTTATGCGGTTTGACCGATAAAGATCTTCATAGAATATGTGGGAGCCATTATGAACATCCAGGTTCCGCTATTGGTTATTGACCGGAGACGTATCTCGGTCATGTCTACATAGTTCTCGAACCCGTAGGGTCCGCACGCTTAACGTTCGGTGACGATTGGTATTATGAGTTTATGTGTTTTGATGCACCGAAGGTAGTTCGGAGTCCCGGATATGATCACGGACATGACGAGGAGTCTCGAAATGGTCGAGACTTAAAGATCGATATATTGGATGACTATGTTTGGACATCGGAAAGGTTTCAGGAGAGTTCGGGCATATACCGGAGTACCGGGGGGTTACCGGAACCCCCCGGGGACTCAATGGGCCTTAATGGGCCATAGTGGAAAGGAGGAGGAGGCGGCCAAGGTGGGGGTGCCCCCCAAGCCCAATCCGAATTGGGAAGGGGGCCGACCCCCCTTTCCTTCTCTCCTTCTCCCCCTTCCTTCGCTCTCCTACTCCAACTTGGGAAGGGGGAATCCTACTCCCACCGGGAGTAGGACTCCCCCCTTGGGCGCGCCTAGGAGGCCGGCCCTCTCCCCCTCCTCCACTCCTTTATATACGGGGGAGGGGGGCACCCCATAGACACACAAGTTGATCATTGATCTCTTAGCCGTGTGCGGTGCCCCCCTCCAGCATAATCCACCTCGGTCATATCGTTGCAGTGCTTAGGCGAAGCCCTGCGCCGGTAGCTTCATCAACACCGTCATCACGCCGTCGTGCTGACGAAGCCCTCCCTCGACACTCTGCTGGATCGTGAGTTCATGGGACGTCACCGAGCCGAACGTGTGCAGATCGTGGAGGTGCCGTACTTTCGGTACTAGGATCGGTCGATCGTGAAGACGTACGACTACATCAACCGCGTTGTCATAACGCTTCCGCTTACGGTCTATGAGGGTACATAGACAACACTCTCCCCTCTCGTTGCTATGCATCACCATGATCTTGCGTGTGCGTAGGATTTTTTTTTGAAATTACTATGTTCCCCAACACAAATGTGGGCTGCTTCACCATACACTAGATTATAGATCCACAAAAACAAGTATACATATAGGGAGTATTGAGTAATGTGCATGGTATGAATAAGGAATTTGGTTTTACAAGGAAAACTTGGAACTTATGGTACTTGCGAACATGCATTTTGATAGAAACAGCAAACTAAACAGCAGTAAAGATAGGGAGTATGAGCAAATTAAACAACAGTTGAGGATAAAGGCTTTAGAAGGGCTGACATACATTAACAGTTAACACCAGCTTTATAATGCCCTTCTCCATGTCAAGGGAAGGATAACTCAAGAATTTTAGCACAAAATCTTCTTCATAAGCATTGCCTGTACTCTACATTTTGTAGAGAGTAATTATAGATATGATAATACTGGAAGGGATAGAGGATAATGAACATAAGATGCAGATTGATGCTACATAGTCAACTACCAATCCCTGGAAGTACAAGCGTTACATGACAAAATGTACTGACAAGAGGAATGGGCTACACTTCTACACTGGCATTGTCTGTGTATTCAACTTTTTGGTAAGATTAAATATAGATGTGATATTTTTTAGTAAATGGTGGGCGAGGAGATAAGATGCAGAATGCTACACAATGAACCGATCCCTCTTCCCATAATACAAGAGTGTTTTGAACACTGTTGTACTGTACAAAACATTTTTATATTATGGGACGGAGGGAGTAGTTGTTAATGTAAGTACAGTGATAGACGACGTTCAGTCCTTACAAGAGGACTGCAGAGCTAAACCTCTTCAAAAGCATTGGGTTGATTCTAAATTTATGTAAGGGTCCATACAGATCTTATAATGTCCACCAAATGGATGATAACGAGGCTAACATGTGCAGTGATCCTACATAACCAAACAGCTATGATAGTAAGTATGGTCATACAGGGCAAGAGGTACTCACAAGAGCAATGCAGTGTGCAGTATAGTTGCGAGATTCTGTGGTCCCTTGAGAATGAGTGTTCTTTTGCTAACAGTTTTCGTACAAGTGAGACGTTAAGGAAAATGCAGAAATGTAGTTCAAATTGTGATGTGATATCATAGACAGTACCTTACGCTGCAGACGAGACCAATGTGTAACAAGATTATTCCAGTCATTGTCTGATAAATGTAGCACTAGAGACTTTAAATAAATTTCGTTTAGAGGCTTGCCATCGAAGTGCGCTTGCCTCAGGTAGGAACGATACTTCATCAACGAGTGCTTGAAAAGTGCAACCAACCCTTGCTCGTCTTGACAATCCAGTTTGGTCCTCGCCTACTTAAAAGAATGAAATCTTGTGTCTTCTGTCAGCAGAAACATATGCAGTAATTACCATGAATAACATTAGTACATTACCTACGCGTAAGTTGCGGAGGAAGACTGGAAATTGTTCTGTGTGTGCGGTATAATCTTTCTATGAAGGAAAGATGCGCACAAAGTTCCTGACAACAATATAAGCTTCGTCTTCTAAACTGGGAAGAAATGGAATAGGGGTCCTATTTGCTGCAATTGGGGCTCTCTCTGGTTCAAAAAGAGATTTGGCAACTGGATTTGGTGTACTCTTTGCTGGAATGGGGGTTTTGCGTCGTAGAGCTAGTGCTATGTCAACTCGCATGATCATACTGTTTGCTGTAGTTGGGGTCTGCTGAGTTGGGGCATCAGAAATGACCAGTGTAGTAGGGCTAGAGTCTGCTAGAGTTGGGGTGTTTTGTGGGTCAGGTGATATTGCAACTACACCTAATGGGCTATTTGATTTATCAGGTGTCACTACCTTTTCCAAATACTTTGCTCGTGCTCCTCCGTGATCAGCAATCGCCCTCTTCCTTTTGAACGTGTGATACACAAGAACAACATTTCAATGGATAAATATGGTATGGTGACAGATGGAATATGTACTGAAAATGGATAGGCAGAGCGTATTCACATACACTGTAAACTAAGCTAATGGCAGTGCAACAAAGTAGAAGCAATGCAAAGCATCAGTTGCAAGATATGTGCGACCAATATAACCTTGGAAAGTTAGAGCAAGCACCTTGATGGGTGAATAAGATAGGGCATCTGCCTCTGACTCCTCCATTAGGGAGCTACATTGACTTAGGTCGCCCTCTAGCTTAGAATCACTGTTAGGATCATATTCTGAGCATGAATCTGTAGGTGGAGAGCGTTTGCATTGCATTGCATCCAGACTTGATTTCAGTCCCTTAATGCCAAGTTTGACAGCCATGGCATTGTTCTGCTTTATTCTTTTCATGCGCGCAAGCTCATAATCATTATGATGCTGTTCAGAATCTGAGATTCATGAAACCATAAAAGGTAGTCAGATTATCTATGGAATTCATTGCGGATTCAACTCTAAGAGTGTCTCCCTATAAACCCCTGCATATGCAAAGTTCACCCCCAACCGTGCTGACCAGACCACACAGAAATACAAACCTCTTATGTCTCTATGACAGGTAGACACACATTTCAAAACTGAAGTAGGAACATTAGAATCATATCAAATTCATATTTGAACAAATAAACTAAGGAATTATGAGTGGCATAATGTTTAGCTTCAAGGGTGGAGTGCTGGTAGTGCGACACATAGCAAGTAGGCAGATTGTATTCCATGTAAAGGATTGTAGTCTATGTAAAAGCTGGAAATGGCACTTTCTTTCTATACAATGCAGTGTTCGTTGCCCACACATGATGGAAGAGATCACACAGAGAAATACTATTCACTCATGTCTACGGTTCCAGTATTTTGAAACAGGGTGGTCCACCCTAAAAGAATATTGAGAAAAGCTGGAAATGACACTTTCTTTCTATACAATGCAGTGTCTGTTGCCCACACATGATGGAAGAGATCACACAGAGAAATACTATTCACTCATGTCTATGGTTCCAGTATTTTGAAATAGGGTGGTCCACCCTAAAATAATATTGACAACAAATATGACAAGGCAAGCATAGATGAAGTGAATCAATCATTTACTTGTGAGCTTACTAGGACAAGTATGCAGAATTGTAACTGCAGTAAGAGACCGTCCAAAATCTGAATCAAGAAGTTTGTCTAGCACTTATTGTTTGCCACTAATCGACGTGAATACTTGGATATCATATCGAATGAGTAAGAAATACAAGTAAAATTGTCAA
The DNA here is from genome assembly GCF_018294505.1 of Triticum aestivum. Taxonomy (NCBI): domain Eukaryota; kingdom Viridiplantae; phylum Streptophyta; class Magnoliopsida; order Poales; family Poaceae; genus Triticum; species Triticum aestivum. The sequence continues at coordinate 360,205,572 of NC_057799.1, forward strand.
CAAACCTGGCCTGCAGTAGTAATCTGGGTCAATGTCACTACGACCAACAATCCAAAATGACTAGTGTTTGTTCCTAGGGCCGGAATTTTGAAACCCTGTGAACTTTACAGGTACTACAGATTACTGAAATACATCTGAACCATTAAGTGTAGGTAGCACTCAGCACACAACAAACCCTAATGACAGTCCTGCCTAATGAGTAATGAATCAATTAGAAAATGGGTGATGAGGAGTGGCTGCTGAGTGTTGAGGATGTATCTCAGGATAAATCGGGTTGGCTTAGTGGGTGCTGCACGTCTGAGCCCTGAACGGACTGGGAAGGTAGGCACAGCGGGCGCGCCCGGGCAGCGGTGACGCTATTGGGCGAGCGGCTCCTGACCTCCTGTTAGTCCGGCGTCTCCTCCTAGAGTCATGCCGTCCGGGGACGGCAAGTCGCCGACGAGGCAGGCGGCTGGGGGCGAGTAGAGATCGGAAGCGTGCAGCAGAACAGAGGGGAATCGGGGCCTGGGCCAACCCAAAATCCTAGGGTGGGCCGCGGCCTACCATGGGCACCCTGTAGAGATACACACACCCGAGTGTTCTTCTGCTAGCAATTTTTTTGAGCAAAAGAGGGTTTCCCCTCCGATTTCTATTAAAGAAAGCACCATGGAACCAACATGATCAATTAAACCCTAAGCATGATCAATTAAACCCTATTATGACTATGCCATGGCAGATTTAAAGCTGCAAATCGGAGAAATGCTATTTAGCATCCATTGTTTGCTTCGAACTAAGAACTAAATTCTAAGAGCTGAAAAGAAAGTACAGTAACCAAGTTACGATCTATTTTCTGGTTGAGATAAAAAAAGTTGAGGAGATATGAAGTACCACCTCTCTTGCGGCACCGTGTAGGCATCGGGGGTGCAATGGCTGTCGGCAGATCTGCGACGGTAGACGGTGGGATGGCAATGGGGACAATCCCCTATGGGCATACCTACAACATCCCCATCCCCATCTATTCCCTATCAGCCCTATCCCCATCCCCGTTTACATGACTGGGGATGAAATTTCCCCATCCCATGCCCCACTAGGGAACGAGGCCCCATTAGGGTCCCCGTCCCATAAAAAAAATACTCATATACATAATATGACCCCTATAATCAACATACATACATGGTTTTTACCTTGTCCTCCTAATGCCTATCTAGGTCGTATTGACTTCTTGGTCATGGTGGCAGCTGAGGTGAGGATGTGAGATAGGTTTAAGGTTTTTTCAGAGCTTTTTTTTTGTTTTCGCAAGTTTGTTTGTGAATATTTTAAGGTTGACCGCAGTATCACAGTTACTAACCGGGTCCCCGGTGGGTATTGGGTCTGGGGAATAGCATATTGTCCCCATCCCCGTTGTACCCTGCGGGGAATAAAATAGTTTGGTAAATATCCCCATGGGGATGTTTTTCGCCCATCCCCACCCCCTAATAGATGAAATCCCCATGGGTTTGGTGGGTATGGGGCCCCGTTGCCATGCATTGGGGGATAAGTCCCGTTGCGATGGAAGAGAAGGTCGTGTGAGCGTCCCCGACAAAGAGGACGACGACTCTGATGTAGCGAGAGGACGCGATGTAAGGCTCTTGGTCCGTCGCCGTGGATGAGAAACGTCCATCTCTAGCACTGGATGACGCGGTCTTGGTAGGCGCTCCGGCATGGTGGAGGACGGTGGCGATGGATGGGGTGGAGGACGGCGGCGATGGATGGGGTGGCGGACGGAGGAGGCTGGTGTGGGGATGGTTTTCTAGCACGGACGGTGTATGAATGGGAAAATGGAGGGAGAGGTACGGGGAACCATGTTTTTGGGACGCGCCTGTCTGAAATATGGGAAAGTTACGAACTTAGCCCCTGTTTAAGATTTGGACATCCTGTCGGTTGGGGATAGGACGGTAATCTCGCATCTCGCCAATATTTGCCGAGAGCGATTTCTAGCGAGGAGCGGGTGTTTTGGCGCCCATGGTTGATGCCCGCGGTGTATGAACGGGGCTGACAGGTAGGGCGGTTGTGTCACGTCTGAGTGAAGTTACAAACCTGCCCCTATTGAAAATATTTGCCTACATCGATTTCGGCCGAGTCGAGTTTGTTTTGCCGCCCATCATGTATGAATGAGGAAATGGAGGGAGAAATAGCGGTCTTTCGGACGAGCTTGAATCAAATGTGTTTTGTCGCCCATGTTTGGCGCCCACCGTGTCGGAATGGGCTCAGAGGCGGTCGTGTCACGTCTAATTGAAGTTACTAACCTACACCTATTGAGAGCAGGGGAAATCGGGCCGGTGAATTGTCCGTGTAAGGGGTAGACAGTAATTTCCATCTCCCAAACACTTGGCTTCGGGCAGCCGACGTGGGAGTGGACATTTTGCCGCTTCTTTCGAATTTTGGGACAATAAGCATCCACGTTTACCCCGGCAACTAAATTCGAATCCATTTTGTATTCCAATACGAATCTTTATAAATCATTCAATGTGTTTTTATATATCTTCAAAAGCACGACAAAGATGTATTCCACTGTCATATATGAACATGATTTACAAATGCCGATACTCGAATTCAGAAGCTAGAATCCAGTTTAAGGTGAATTCGAATATTTGGAATACTTTATGTCCAACTCAAATGTCACATGCAGCATAATGTGTACTCCCATTTAGATATGTACACAAGCGATGTATCAAGATTCAAATATGAGTCAATCAACCAAGAATGTACAAAACTAACAGACATATAAACACTTATAGATATGGATCAATAATATCAACTAACATACATAAGCCAGGCTGCTGTATTTTTTTTGCTAGAAGAGCATCCTTTTTTAGCGAAGCTAGTACAACATCTTGGCCCTTTCCGATGTGTGCCACTTATGGTCCATCTATACTACTATTATTGTTGTACGCACATTCAGCCCGATTGGCATATTTGTAGGTCTAGCACAACAATCAAAATGAAATGTCTCCGAGTCTTATCAATTACTACAGACTTGTGCTCAAATAAAATTACAAACCAAAAAACAAAAAACAATTATTACATGAACTCTAAAACAAATGGTTTGATCGATTACATGAACAAACAACACAAAGGTTATTCAACGATGGAAAGAACATTTCAACTATGATTTACCGAGTGGGAATTTAAGTTCCTTTTTTCCTTCAGGACCTTAACAATGTGGTCAGTCTCAGCTTGCTTCGTTTTGAAATCCACCAAATATTTAATGGTTGTCTTGAGTACTTCTTGTGATTGTGCTGTTTGCTTCCGCAACATGTCAACTTCATCTCTAAGTGCAGAAGCAAAATCTCTTTCTACCACTAGTTTAGCCTCTAGAGCATCAGCAGTTGGCAATTCATGATGCACGATTGGGCCGGTGCCACTGCTGTGGGATGATACAACGTCCATGGGGACCTCGCTCTTTGATCTTGGGAGTTATAATAGCAAACCAGTTAAACAAACAAGGAATTAAAGAGTTTCAATTGGATGCTGAAAAGTAGTTATTAACATCATTGAAACCGGTTGTTGCAGCATCAAAGCAGTTAAACAAACAGGTTTTGCAAAAGGTACATGTTGTGGCATTGGAGTTTCTCTTGGATCCTGAAAAGTTGAGTAGCCAGTAACGTGATTAGAGCAACCGGTTGCAGTAGCAAAGCAGTTAAACAAACAAGTTTTGCAAAAGGAACATGTTGTGGCATTGGAGTTTCTCTTGGATCCTGAAAAGTTGAGTAGTCAGTAACTTGATTAGAGCAACAAGTTACAGCAGCAAACCTGTTACACAAATATATTTTTGAAAATGTACCTGCTGTGCAATTGGACTTCTAATTGGATCCTGAAAACTTGAAGTTGGTAAGATGATTACAGCAACAAGTTACAACAGCAAACCAGGTAAATAAGGAATTTTATGAAAACATACGTGTTGTGCCAATGGAGTTTCAGTTTGATCCCACAAACTTGAATGTTAGCAATCAATAAATAAAGTTTTGCAAGAGCCATAAGAAACTAACATCAAACTAGTAAAACTAACCAGTTTTGTCAACGTATTTAATTACACATGAACTAGTAAAACTAACAAGTTCTTGGCAACATATTAAAGTAACAAGTCAGTACCGTTTACCAGCAACACATACATCTGTAAATTTCTTTGATGTAAGCAAAATGATTCTGGCACATATATAAGTTAAAAAAATGGTGTCCCTCATATAAACCTGACAGTTGTCTATCTATGAACATGCAAACATTACTAGTGCAACAAGTGATAATAGAAAACCATTTAAACAAACAAGGTATCAGAACGTAAATTACACGTGAATTCTGCTGTACCCTAGAAGTACATATGACCAACTATCTACGTGCTTAAGTAGCTATTTAAGTTCAGGCAAACATGTAATTCTTAACAATAAGTATCAAACACATAGATAGGCGCAGTCTATAATAGGATTTACAGGCTATGGCATTATGTAATCAGTAGCAAACTAAATTAAGCCAAGCAATGTAATTGAACAATTTTGCAATAAATGGCTAACTAAAATTCTGAGAAGCAGGTAACTGAACTTACGCTAGCTCTTTGTACAGGCACACTGCAACTTATTTTCGCTTACAAGGTTCTACGAAGGAGTCCATGGCATCAATTGCTTGGATACGCAGTCCCAATACTTCTTTCTTCCCACACTGCATTGGTAAGTCGAATGGTTAATCTGGTAAGATGGTGCGTCCTTGATATGTTATATGAGGAAGTGTAGTCAGACTAGTTGTAGCCACACATATCACACTGGCTTTTACTGCATATTTCATGCGATTACATTTGACATATCGAGATCTAAGCAATCTACAATAGGATGAAAAGACTGGCATCCTTCACATTATTGACGAACTCAGTTCATAGAAACAAGCAATTCAACCATTCTGTGGGTAAATCAAAAGCGCCACTGGAATATTTTTCACTACCTGCTACCTCTTGAGCATTGCGTTGGTTTTCCCTTGAAGAGGAAAGGGTGATGCAGCAAAGTAGCGTAAGTATTTCCCTTAGTTTTTGAGAACCAAGGTATCAATCCAGTAGGAGGCCACGCACGAGTCCCTCGCACCTACACAAACAAATAAATCCTCGCAACCAACGCGATAAGGGGTTGTCAATCCCTACACGGTCACTTACGAGAGTGAGATCTGATAGATTTGATAAGATAATATTTTTGGTATTTTATGATATAGATGCATAGTAAAGAAAGCAAAATAAAAACGGCGACAGAAATAGCTTGTTGTCGGGAGATTAATATGATGGAAAATAGACTCGGGGGCCATAGGTTTCACTAGTGGCTTCTCTCAAGAGCATACGTACTTACGGTGGGTGAACAAATTACTGTTGAGCAATTGACAGAATTGAGCATAGTTATGAGAATATCTAGGTATGATCATGTATATAGGCATCACGTCCGAGACAAGTAGACCGACTCCTGCCTGCATCTACTACAATTACTCCACACATCGACCGCTATCCAGCATGCATCTAGAGTATTAAGTTCATAAGAATAGAGTAACGCTTTAAGCAAGATGACATGATGTAGAGGGATAAACTCATGCAATATGATATAAACCCCATCTTGTTATCCTCGATGGCAACAATACAATACGTGCCTTGCTGCCCCTACTGTCACTAGGAAAGGACACCGCAAGATTGAACCCAAAGCTAAGCACTTCTCCCATTGCAAGAAAGATCAATCTTGTAGGCCAAACCAAACTGATAATTCGAAGAGACTTGCAAAGATAACCAGTCATACATAAAAGAATTCAGAAGATTCAAATATTGTTCATGGATAAACTTGATCATAAACCCACAATTCATCGGTCTCAACAAACACACCACAAAAGAAGATTACATTGAATAGATCTCCACGAGAGAGGGGGAGAACATTGTATTGAGATCCAAAAAGAGAGAAGAAGCCATCTAGCTAATAACTATGGACCCGAAGGTCTGAGGTAAACTACTCACACATTATCGGAGAGGCTATGGTGTTGATGTAGAAGCCCTCCATGATCGATGCCCCCTCCGGCGGAGCTCCGGAATAGGCCCCAAGATGGGATCTCACAGGTACAGAAGGTTGCGGCGGTGGAATTAGGTTTTTGGCTCCGTGTCTGGTAGTTTGGGGGTACGTAGGTATATATAAGAGGAAGAAGTACGTCGGTGGAGCAACAGGGGGCCCAGGGGGGGGGGGGGTAGGCGCGCCCCCCTACCTCGTGGCCTCCTGCTTGATGTCTTGACGTAGGGTCCAAGTCCTCTGGATCACGTTCCCAAAGGTTTCATTCCGTTTGGACTCCGTTTGATATTCTTTTTCTGCGAAACTCTGAAATTGGCAAAAAAACAGCAATTCTGGGCTGGGCCTCCAGTTAATAGGTTAGTCCCAAAAATAATATAAAAGTGTATAATAAAGCCCAATAATGTCCAAAACAGAATATATTATAGCATGGAATAATCAAAAATTATAGATACGTTGGAGACGTATCAAGCATCCCCAAGCTTAATTCCTACTCGTCCTCGAGTAGGTAAATGATAAAAACAGAATTTTTGATGTGGAATGCTACTAGGCATAATTTCAATGTAATTCTTCTTAATTGTGGTATGAATATTCAGATCCGAAAGATTCAAGATAAAAGTTCAATATTGACATAAAAATAATAATACTTCAAGCATACTAACTAAGCAATTATGTCCTCTCAAAATAACATGGCCAAAGAAAGTTCATCCCTACAAAATCATATAGTTTAGTCATGCTCCATTTTCGTCACACAAGAATGCTCTCATCTTACACAACCTCGATGACAAGCCAAGCAATTGTTTCATACTTTAGTAATCTCAAACTTTTTCAACCTTCACGCAATACACGCAATACATGAGCGTGAGCCATGGATATAGCACTATGGGTGGAATAGAATATAATGATGGGGGTTATGTGGAGAAGACAAAAAGGGATAAGTCTCACATCAACGAGGCTAATCAATGACCTATGGAGATGCCCATCGATTGATGTTAATGCAAGGAGTAGGGATTGCCATGCAACGGATGCACTAGAGCTATAAATATATGAAAGCTCAACAAAAGAAACTAAGTGGGTGTGCATCCAAATTGCTTGCTCACGAAGACCTAGGGCATTTGAGGAAGCCCATCGTTGGAATATACAAGCCAAGTTCTATAATGAAAAGTTCCCACTAGTATATGAAATTGACAAAACAAGAGACTCTCTATCATGAAGATTATGGTGCTACTTTGAAGCACAAGTGTGGTAAAAAGGATAGTAACATTGTCCCTTCTCTGTTTTTCTCTCATTTGTTTTGGGCCTTCCTTTTTTTATGGCCTTTCTCCTTTTTTTATTTTACCTCACTTGGGACAATGCTCTAGAAAATGATGATCATCACACTTCTATTTATTTACAACTCGATACTAGAACAAAGTATGACTCTATATGAATGCCTCCGGTGGTGTACCGGGATATGCAATGAACCAAGAGTGACATGTATGAAAGAATTATGAATGGTGGCTTTGCCACAAATACTATGTCAACTACATGATTATGCAAAGCAATATGACAATGATGAACGTGTCATGATAAACGGAACGGTGGAAAGTTGCATGGCAATATATCTCGGAATGGCTATGGAAATGCCATAATAGGTAGGTATGGTGGCTGTTTTGAGGAAGATATAAGGAGGTTTATGTGTGAAAGAGCGTATCATATCACGGGGTTTGGATGCACCGGCGAAGTTTGCACCAACTCTCAATGTGAGAAAGGGCAATGCACGGTACGGAAGAGGCTAGCAAAGAGCGTATAATCCATGGACTCAACATTAGTCATAAAGAACTCACATACTTATTGCAAAAATCTACAAGTCATCAAAAACCAAGCACTACGCGCATGCTCCTAGGGGGATAGATTGGTAGGAAAAGACCATCGCTCGTCCCCGACCGCCACTCATAAGGAGGAGAATCAAAGAACACCTCATGTTTCAAATTTGTTACATAACGTTTACCACACGTGCATGCTACGGGACTTGCAAACTTCAACACAAGTATTTTTCAAATTCACAACTACTCAACTAGCACAACTTTGATATCACTACCTCCATATCTCAAAACAATCATCAAGCATCAAACTTCTCTTAGTATTCAACACACATAAGAAAGTTTTTACTAGTCTTGAATACCTAGCATATTAGGATTATTTAAGCAGATTACCATGCTGTTTTAAGACTCTCAAAATAATCTAAGTGAAGCATGAGAGAATAATAGTTTCTATAAAACAAAAGTTACCACCGTGCTCTAAAAGATATAAGTGAAGTACTAGAGCAAAAACTATATAACTCAAAAGATATAAGTGAAGCACATAGAGTATTCTAATAATTTCCGAATCATGTGTGTCTCTCTCAAAAGGTCTGTACATCAAGGATGATTGTGGTAAACTTAAAATCAAATACTCAAATCATACAAGACGCTCCAAGCAAAACACATATCATGTGGTGAATAAAAATATAGCTCCAAGTAAAATTACCGATGGAAGTAGACGAAAGAGGGGATGCCTTCCGGGGCATCCCCAAGCTTTGGCTTTTAGGTGTCCTTAGATTATCTTGGAGTGCCATGGGCATCCCCAAGCTTAGGCTCTTGCCACTCCTTGTTCCATAATCCATCAAATCTTTCACCCAAAACTTGAAAACTTCACAACACAAAACTTAACAGAAAATCTCGTGAGCTCCGTTAGCGAAAGAAAACAAAAGACCACTTCAATGTACTGTAATGAACTCATTCTTTATTTATATTGGTGTTAAACCTACTGTATTCCAACTTATGGTTTATAAACTATTTTACTAGCCATAGATTCATCAAAATAAGCAAACAACAAACGAAAAACAGAATCTGTAAAAAACAGAACAGTCTGTAGTAATCTGTAACTAACCCAAACTTCTGGAACTCCAAAAATTCAGCCAAAATAGGAAGACCTAGAAAATTTGTTTATTGATCAGAAGCAATTGGAATCAATATTTTATCACGTTCTGGTGATTTTTAACAATTATTTTTGTGAACAGAAAGTTTCTGGAATTTCCAGCAAGATCAAATAACTATCATCCAAGAAGATCCTATAGGTTTAGCTTGGCACAAACACTAATTAAAACATAAAAACACATCTAACCAGAGGCTAGATCAAGGATTTATTCCTAAACAGAAGTAAAAAGCAAAAAACTAAAAATAAAATTGGGTTGCCTCCCAACAAGCGCTATCGTTTAACGCCCCTAGCTAGGCATAAAAGCAAGGATAGATCTAGGTACTGGCATAATAATAAGATAGATCATTAAAACTCATTTCATACTCTCTACGTTCGGCAGCAAGCTTTCTTTGTGGAAAGCAAAAGTAATCAAAAGGGCTAAATTTAATGGGACAAAAATCCCCAAGATCAACCTTAGGAGGTATAGGTTCCTCCTTCGGCCCTTCATATTGCACAACCAATTCATTGTTATAGGCATTCTTTTGACAGAACTTGGTGAGCCTATATTCGAGACAATATCCTAGCTCATTATTTCGAATAGCAAAATCATCATTAAGTTCAGAAATTCTATCAACCAGAATATTGGTAGGAACCTTTTTTCTAAGGTTTTCATTAAAAGCAACATAATCTAGAGATTGAAAACGCATTATTTCCTCTTGATCAAATAAGATAGTTTCTATGGGAGGACGTCCAGCGTCCACCCTATAATGCGCAAAGATTTCTTTGGCCTCTTTTATAATAAATCTGAACTCATGAGCCAAAAAGATAGTAGCGGCACGCTTAACAGAAGAATGCTCAATGTTAGAAAATTCTAGGAAAATCCTCTGTATGCAGGGATGCATGTGCATAAATTGTCTTTCAAGTTCAACTACAAGCATGGTGATAGCGTCCGCAAGACTACTAGTTCTATGAAGAATAGAACTACCCATAGAAGGCAAAGCACTGACACAAGTAAAGAAATCTTGGATAACTCCTTTTCCAATAATGTTACCACTACCAATTCGGAATTTTTTTGTATGTAAGATAGGGGATTCTTTAGTAGGAGCATCAGAATCTTTCATGATATTATCATTATCCTTATCGACAATAATTTCCCCAGTTTCAGACATAACGGCAGAGAGTGCGCGGAGCAAAAAGAAAGAGGAAGGCAAAAAGGGAAAAGAGAGAGAGAGCGAATAAAACGGCAAGGGTGAAGTGGGGGAGAGGAAAACGAGAGGCAAATGGCAAATAATGTACTGCGGGAGATAAGGGTTTGTGATGGGTACTTGGTATGTTGACTTTTGCGTAGACCTCCCCGGCAACGGCGCCAGAAATCCTTCTTGCTACCTCTTGAGCACTGCGTTGGTTTTCCCTTGAAGAGGAAAGGGTGATGCAGCAAAGTAGCGTAAGTATTTCCCTCAGTTTTTGAGAACCAAGGTATCAATCCAGTAGGAGGCCACGCACGAGTCCCTCGCATCTACACAAACAAATAAATCCTCGCAACCAACGCGATAAGGGGTTGTCAATCCCTACACGGTCACTTACGAGAGTGAGATCTGATAGATATGATAAGATAATATTTTTGGTATTTTTATGATAAAGATGCAAAGTAAAGAAAGCAAAATAAAAATGGCGCCAGAAATAGCTTGTTGTCGGGAGATTAATATGATGGAAAATAGACTCGGGGGCCATAGGTTTCACTAGTGGCTTCTCTCAAGAGCATAAGTATTTACGGTGGGTGAATAAATTACTGTTGAGCAATTGACAAAATTGAGCATAGTTATGAGAATATCTAGGTATGATCATGTATATAGGCATCACGTCCGATACAAGTAGACCGACTCCTGCCTGCATCTACTACTATTACTCCACACATCGACCGCTATCCAGCATGCATCTAGAGTATTAAGTTCATAAGAACAGAGTAACGCTTTAAGCAAGATGACATGATGTAGAGGGATAAACTCATGCAATATGATATAAAACCCATCTTGTTATCCTCGATGGCAACAATACAATACGTGCCTTGCTGCCCCTACTGTCACTAGGAAAGGACACCGCAAGATTGAACCCAAAGCTAAGCACTTCTCCCATTGCAAGAAAGATCAATCTAGTAGGCCAAACCAAACCGATAATTCAAAGAGACTTGCAAAGATAACCAATCATACATAAAAGAATTCAGAAGATTCAAATATTGTTCATAGATAAATTGATCATAAACCCACAATTCATCGGTCTCAACAAACACACCGCAAAAGAAGATTACATCGAATAGATCTCCACGAGAGAGGGGTAGAACATTTTATTGAGATCCAAAAAGAGAGAAGAAGCCATCTAGCTAATAACTATGGACCCGAAGGTCTGAGGTAAACTACTAACAAATTATCGGAGAGGCTATGGTGTTGATGTAGAGGCCCTCCGTGATCGATGCCCCCTCCGGCGGAGATCCGGAATAGGCCCCAAGATAGGATCTCACAGGTACAGAAGGTTGCGGCGGTGGAATTAGGTTTTTGGCTCCGTGTCTGGTAGTTTGGGGGTACGTAGGTATATATAGGAGGAAGAAGTACGTCGGTGGAGCAATAGGGGGCCCACGAGGTTGGAGGGCGCGCCCAGGGGGGTAGGCACGCCCCCTACCTCGTGGCCTCCTGATTGATGTCTTAACGTAGGGTCCAAGTCCTCTAGATCACGTTCGTTCCGAAAATCACGTTCCCGAAGGTTTCATTCCGTTTGGACTCCGTTTGATATTCTTTTTCTGCGAAACTCTGAAATAGGCAAAAAACAGCAATTCTGGGCTGGGCCTCCGGTTAATAGGTTAGTCCCAGAAATAATATAAAAGTGTATAATAAAGCCCAATAATGTCCAAAACAGAATATATTATAGCATGGAACAATCAAAAATTATAGATACGTTGGAGACGTATCACTACCCCAATCATGCACGCAAAAGGGGCGATGCCACCATAGGGGCTGGTATGGGCGGCCGCCTCGGGTGGCTGGAAAGTGTGCACCTAGTTTGAGTCATCCAGGTTGGCCCAAGCTAGTTTTGTTCGTCCCAACGCACGAGCAGGTAATGTAAACAATGAAGAAAAATGTTTCAATTTGGATGGGCCAATAACGTAAGTGCAAGGCAGGCCCTATAGCAGGCTCGCGGGCCAAACGAGCGCCTCCCATATCGATCGACAGCAGGAAAAATTCCAATTCGTTCGCTTCAGCCTCCAGTCAGGTTCGCTCCTAACCTAGCTGCCGCTGGATAGACTGACACAACACTTCCTCGCGCCCTCATTGGAGGGCGGTCGCCGGGCTTCAAGCGAATGAAAGGACAAGAAGATGAAGATCCAACCCTGGGTGTAGCCTGCGTGGGAGGCATCGGCGGCGGCACGGGCATGGCATCGAGCTTGCACAATCGGATAGTCGCAGCTTGCAAGAGCAGCATGCGCAACGAGCAGGTACATCACATCCCTGATTATATCTAATTCAACTGTTCAATTTCTAGCTAATAGTTAAACCTGACGGTGTTGTAAAACTGCTTGTATGTAGGGAATCTATAAGAAAATGAAACCGATTTCTGCTTATTTTATAACTTCCCCAATCAATACTGAACTGACTGAATCTAATGTATCTAATCAAGTTTTCGATGCAAACATACAAGCTCATGTTGTTCTTGAGCCTGAAGTGTCTAATGAACAGACTGCTAATGAAGGATTTGATGCAAACATTTTACATGCTCCTGGTGATGAATATATAGTGTCTAATGAGGGATCTAATGCAAGCATTATGCAAGCTCCCATTGAAGGATTTAGTGTCTAATGATGATCTGCTATGTTGAGAGAGACATAGAGATTTGCAGGCATTGACGACAAGCAAATTATAGTACATTTTCATGGCTTGAGGAAACGTCGAGGCCATCTGATAACCCAGAAGTATAGGGATCGCAACAGTTTTCGAGGGTAGAGTATTCAACCCAAATTTATAGATTCGACACAAGGGGAGCCAAAGAATATTTGAAGGTATTAGCAGCTGAGTTGTCAATTCAACCACACCTGGAGATTAATTATCTACAGCAAAGTGATCAGTAGCAAAGTAGTTTGATAGTTTTGATAGTAGTGACAGCAGCAACGGTAACAGTAACAGTGATAGCAGTAATTTTGTAGCAAGTGTAACAGTGATGATAGCAGTAGTAACGCATCAAGATTAACAAGGATAAATTTGTAGGCATTGGATCGGTGACTTGTTGGATGATATTCATCATGTGACAGTTATAACCTAGGGCAATACGGCACTAGCTCCAGTTCATCGATATAATGTAGGCATGTATTCTGTAAATAGTCATACGTGCTTTATTAAAAGAACTTGCAAGGCATCTTTTGTCCTACCCTCCCGTGGCAGCGGGGTCCTTGTTGGAAACTAAGGGATATTAAGGCCTCCTTTTAATAGAGAACCGGAACAAAGCATTAACACATAGTGACATGAACTCCTCAAACTACGATCATCACCGGGAGTGGGCCCGGTTGTTGTCACTCCAGGGTTGCCGGATCATAACACGTAGTAGGTGACTATAACTTGCAAGATCGGATCTATAACATGGATATAATGATGAATTCATAAACGGTTCAGATCTGAGTTCATGGCACCCGGGCCCAAAGTGACAAGCATTAAGCATGGCAAAGTCATAACAACATCAATCTAAGAACATAGTGGATACTAAGGATTGGGCCCTAACAAAACTAACTCAATTACATGATGAATCTCATCCAACTCCTCACCGACCAGCGAGCCTACGAAGGAATTACTCACTCCCGGTGGGGAGCATCATGGAATTGGCGATGGAGATTGGTTGGTGATGACGAAGATCCCCCTCTCCGGAGCCCCAAACGGACTACAGATCTGCCCTCCCGAGGAAGAACAGGGCTTGGCGGCGGCTCCGTCTCGTGGATCGTGATAATTCTTTTTCCACAATTTTTTTCCTGGATTAATGTGAATTTATAGTATCAGGGGGTCATCAGCGGGGCCACCAGGTGGGTATAACCCACCTGGGCGTGCCAGGAGAGGGGGGGGGGCGCCCTGGTGGGTTGTGCCCAACCAGGGGCCCCTCTTTGGTGGTTGTTGGCTCCAAAAATCCTTATTTATTCCATAAAAAATCCTCGCAAAGTTTTGTTCCATTCCGAGAACTTCTATTTCTGCACAAAAACAACACCATGGTAGTTCTGCTGAAAACAACGTCAGTCCGAGGTTAGTTTCATTCAAATCATGCAAATTAGAGTCCAAAACAAGAGGAAAAGCGTTAGGAAAAGTAGATACGTTGGAGACGTATCAACTCCCCCAAGCTTAAACCTTTGCTTGTCCTTAAGCAATTCAGTTGACAAACTGAAAGTGAGAAAGAAAAACTTTTACGAACTCTTTTGCTCTTGTTTGCATAAATAAGCTTAAATAGCACCCAAGTTTTGAGCCGACATTATAACTAACCATGTCAACAATAACATTTACAGATTATGATAACTCATATCAATGACATAATCAGCTAGCGAGCAATAATAAGATATCTCAAACAGCAACACGTTGTCAAAACAACCATGATATAATATGACAATAATGGTATCTCGCTAGCCCTTTCTGAGACCGCAAAACATAAATGCAGAGCACCTCTGAAGTTCAAGCAGCGACTAAACATTGTAATTCATGGTAGAAAAGATCCAGTCATGATGCACCCAACAATAGCTATACACAATGCATAAATCATGACCGCTGTGCTCTACTCAGTTTTTGGCGCTTATTTATTAGAAGGTGGTGACACAACATAAAAGTAAATAGAAAGTCCCTTCGTAGAGGGAAGCAGTGATTTGCAGCGGTGCCAGAGCTCAGTTTTAAAAATAGAGATAAATGATAATTTTGAGACATGCCCCCTTCTCATTCACTTCACGACCATCAGTTATCAACATCTTCCATGCTAAGCACGCTAGTGGCGGTACCCAAGCGGAAAGTAAAAGTTTTGACTCCATTGGGAGTTTTTGTTTGATTATTCAAGAGATGAACTCTTTTTCATATTTGCAATTTGGGACTGGGCATCCCTAATACCGCCCATTTCCTCGTGCAATGGCGAGTGAATAAACACTCGACCTGAGGATAACATGCTTAGCACGGAAGATATCGACCACCTCTCGTCATTCCATGAACGATCCAGGCACACAAAAAGGATAATTTTTTAGAAGTTTTTAGAGGTGGCAGATGCAAATTTACTTAGGACTGCAGGTTAATACCGTATATAGGTAGGTATAGTGGACTCATCTGGAATAACTTTGGGTTCAAGGTTTGGATGTACAAGTAGAGTTCCCACTTAGTATGGGCGAAGGCTAGCAATTTAAGATTGGGAAGCGGCCAGCTAGAGAGCAACAACGATCATGACCAGGCATTATGCATAAGTAACATTGGACACTAGCATGGGTAGGATATGAACACCATGAACATAAATATTATAGAGGCTATGTTAGTTTTGGTTCAACTACATGCATGAACATGTACGTCAAGCCACTCGAACATTCAGAGGAGGATACCATATCATCATGCTACATCACAATCATTTTAACGCTATGTTGATATCCAAGATAAATCATTATCAACTCCCAGCTATTTATGCATGGCATGAGAAACTATAATCTCTAATTGTCATTGCAAACATGTTCATAATGGGCTGAAGCATGGGCACTAGGTTAAACATATTTACACAACAAGAACAAGTCGAGTTCATACCAGTTTCTCTTTGCCACGGCCAGCTCATTCGAATATCGTCATTATTGCCTTTCACTTGCACGACCGAATGATATAAAAATAATAATAGTGCAAGAGTGCCATGGACTAAGCTAGAATCTGCAAACATTTTATTCAACAGGAGAAGAGAAGGTGAAATGGGCTCTTATTAGTTCAACAATTATTCATATGAGAGCCACTCAACATTTCATCGTGGTCTTCTCCTTGGTACAACTCGAATAAAAGGAAAAGAAATTCAGAGAAATACACTGAAATATTTTTGGAGTTTTTGATTTTCTTCAACAGGCAAAATAAAAAGCAAACAACGAGAAAAACTATTTACACAGGAAAGCTCCCAACAAGCAAAAGAAGAACAAGGAAATCTTTTTGGATTTTCTTTTTAATTCTACTACTAAGCATGCATGGAAAGTAAATTACTACAACTAATTTTTTTTGACTTTTCTAAAGTTTTTCAAACACACAAGAAGAAAGCAAGAAAATAAATCAAAACATGGATGATAATGAAAAAGTGTGAACACCGACAGACAGAATAATATGTGAACATGAATATAATGTCGGTGAGAAACACGTACTCCCCAAGCTTAGGCTTTTGGCCTAAGTTGGTAATCGATCAGTAGCCTGGATAGTAGTCAACATGGTAGCTCACATAGGCTCTCGGTGTGGAGGCCTCAGCACGCCGTGCCGCCAACACTGCTGCGTTATGAGCTCGTGCCGTGCTCTCAAGAACAAAATATCTTTCCCTACTGTTATAATCAAAGAGAGCAGGCGCACGCAAATATGTGTCCACAACATGCGATTGGTTAAACTACAAATTGTAAGTGAAGTTATCAGCACTTCCCTTGAGAATCTTATGATCTTTTAAGGCATTAAAAATCTAAATACCGAGTGGGTAGGATAGGATCAAAAGGCAAAGGTGAAACACTCAGCCCTCGTGCTAGGCGTGTGGCATAAATTCCACCATAGAACCAGACACTTTTGGCGTTATGCTGAAGTCTACGTGCAACAATCGCTGCAAGGTTATAATTCCTTTCACCAGTGAGAGTGGTGTGAATGAGGCTCAAGTCTGGCGAACAAAGTATGCTGCAATCTTGCTTGCCTACTATGCACTTCCCGTTAAATAAAGCAAAGTTCTGAATGTGTGGCTCCCAGCCCATCAATGCCACGGAGATGGGCGCTGGCGCAGTCGGGGTGATGGGAGTCGGAACGGGAGCGGGGACAGGCGCGGCGTCTTCCCGCAAGGCCGGTTCAAGCTCGTCCCAAAGCGCCTTATGTTCTGGAGACTCCGGCTGGCTGTCTTCCTCAGGAAACTGGAAGACTAATGGCAGACCATCGTGATGTGGCATGGCTTACGGTTAGGTTAGGCTGGTTGGAGGTAGACGACATGAGAATCAGAGGGGAAGAGAGAAAATTGTAGCGATACCAGGTAGTGCGGGGTTGATTTTAAACTGCAGCGCTGATGATGTCTACTACGCAACCTTCTTCTTGTAGACGTTGTTGGGCCTCCAAGTGCAGAGGTTTGTAGGACAGTAGCAAATTTCCCTCAAGTGGATGACCTAAGGTTTATCAATCCGTGGGAGGCGTAGGATGAAGATGGTCTCTCTCAAGCAACCCTGCAACCAAATAACAAAGAGTCTCTTGTGTCCCCAACACCCCCAATACAATGGTAAATTGTATAGGTGCACTAGTTCAGCGAAGAGATGGTGATACAAGTGCAAAATAGATAGTAGATATAGGTTTTTGTAATCTGAAAATATAAAAACAGCAAGGTAACAAGTGGTAAAAGTGAGCGTAAACGGTATTGCAATGCTAGGAAACAAGGCCTAGGGTTCATACTTTCACTAGTGCACGTTCTCTCAACAATAATAACATAATTGGATCATATAACTATCCCTCAACATGCAACAAAGAGTCACTCCAAAGTCACTAATAGCGGAGAACAAACGAAGAGATTATGGTAGGGTACGAAACCACCTCAAAGTTATTCTTTCCAATCAATCCGTTGGGCTATTCCTATAAGTGTCACAAACAGCCCTAGAGTTCGTACTAGAATAACACCTTAAGACACAAATCAACCAAAACCCTAATGTCACCTAGATACTCCAATGTCACCTCAAGTATCCGTGGGTATAATTATACGATATGCATCACACAATCTCAGATTCATCTATTCAACCAACACAAAGAACCTCAAAGAAGTTTCTACCGGAGAATCAAGGCGAAAACGTGTGCCAACCCCTATGCATAGGTTCATGGGCGGAACCCGCAAGTTGATCACCAAAACATACATCAAGTGAATCATGTGATATCCCATTGTCACCACAGATACGCACGGCAAGACATACATCAAGTGTTCTCAAATTATTAAAGACTTAATCCGATAAGATTACTTCAAGGGGAAAACTCAATCCATTACAAGAGAGTAGAGGGGGAGAAGAAACATAAGATCCAACTATAATAGCAAAGCTCGCGATACATCAAGATCGTGCCAAATCAAGAACACGAGAGAGAGAGAGAGATCAAACACATAGCTACTGGTACATACCCTCAGCCCCGAGGGTGAACTACTCCCTCCTCGTCATGGAGAGCACCGGGATGATGAAGATGGCCATTGGTGAGGGATCCCCCCTCCGGCAGGGTGCCGGAACAGGGTCCCGATTGGTTTTTGGTGGCTACAGAGGCTTACGGCGGCGGAACTCCCGATCTATTCTGTTCCTGAAGGTTTTAGGGTATATTGGTATATATAGGAGGAAGAAATACGTCAGGGGAGCCACGAGGGGCCCTCGAGGGTGGAGGGCGCACCCCCTGCCTCGTGCCTTCCTCGTTGCTTTCTTGACGTGGACTCCAAGTCTCCCGGGTTGCTTTCTTTCCAAAAATAACTTCTCCAGAAGGTTTCATTCCGTTTCGACTCTGTTTGATATTCCTTTTCTTCGAAACACTGAAACAAGGGAAAAACAGGAGGTTTGGATGTACAAGTAGAGTTCCCACTTAGTATGGGCGAAGGCTAGCAATTTAAGATTGGGAAGCGGCCAGCTAGAGAGCAACAACGATCATGACCAGGCATTATGCATAAGTAACATTGGACACTAGCATGGGTAGGATATGAACACCATGAACATAAATATTATAGAGGCTATGTTAGTTTTGGTTCAACTACATGCATGAACATGTACGTCAAGCCACTCGAACATTCAGAGGAGGATACCATATCATCATGCTACATCACAATCATTTTAACGCTATGTTGATATCCAAGATAAATCATTATCAACTCCCAGCTATTTATGCATGGCATGAGAAACTATAATCTCTAATTGTCATTGCAAACATGTTCATAATGGGCTGAAGCATGGGCACTAGGTTAAACATATTTACACAACAAGAACAAGTCGAGTTCATACCAGTTTCTCTTTGCCACGGCCAGCTCATTCGAATATCGTCATTATTGCCTTTCACTTGCACGACCGAATGATATAAAAATAATAATAGTGCAAGAGTGCCATGGACTAAGCTAGAATCTGCAAACATTTTATTCAACAGCAGAAGAGAAGGTGAAATGGGCTCTTATTAGTTCAACAATTATTCATATGAGAGCCACTCAACATTTCATCGTGGTCTTCTCCTTGGTACAACTCGAACAAAAGGAAAAGAAATTCAGAGAAATACACTGAAATATTTTTGGAGTTTTTGATTTTCTTCAACAGGCAAAATAAAAAGCAAACAACGAGAAAAACTATTTACACAGGAAAGCTCCCAACAAGCAAAAGAAGAACAAGGAAATCTTGTTGGATTTTCTTTTTAATTCTACTACTAAGCATGCATGGAAAGTAAATTACTACAACTAATTTTTTTTGACTTTTCTAAAGTTTTTCAAACACACAAGAAGAAAGCAAGAAAATAAATCAAAACATGGATGATAATGAAAAAGTGTGAACACCGACAGACAGAATAATATGTGAACATGAATATAATGTCGGTGAGAAACACGTACTCCCCCAAGCTTAGGCTTTTGGCCTAAGTTGGTAATCGATCAGTAGCCTGGATAGTAGTCAACATGGTAGCTCACATAGGCTCTCGGTGTGGAGGCCTCAGCACGCCGTGCCGCCAACACTGCTGCGTTATGAGCTCGGGCCGAGCTCTCAAGAACAAAATATCTTTCCCTGCTGTTATAATCAAAGAGAGCAGGCGCACGCAAATATGTGTCCACAACATGCGATTGGTTAAACTACAAATTGTAAGTGAAGTTATCAGCACTTCCCTTGAGAATCTTATGATCTTTTAAGGCATTAAAAATCTAAATACCGAGTGGGTAGGATAGGATCAAAAGGCAAAGGTGAAACACTCAGCCCTC
>NC_057799.1:360225695-360226729 GCF_018294505.1 Triticum aestivum
GCGAAGAGATGGTGATACAAGTGCAAAATAGATAGTAGATATAGGTTTTTGTAATCTGAAAATATAAAAACAGCAAGGTAACAAGTGGTAAAAGTGAGCGTAAACGGTATTGCAATGCTAGGAAACAAGGCCTAGGGTTCATACTTTCACTAGTGCACGTTCTCTCAACAATAATAACATAATTGGATCATATAACTATCCCTCAACATGCAACAAAGAGTCACTCCAAAGTCACTAATAGCGGAGAACAAACGAAGAGATTATGGTAGGGTACGAAACCACCTCAAAGTTATTCTTTCCAATCAATCCGTTGGGCTATTCCTATAAGTGTCACAAACAGCCCTAGAGTTCGTACTAGAATAACACCTTAAGACACAAATCAACCAAAACCCTAATGTCACCTAGATACTCCAATGTCACCTCAAGTATCCGTGGGTATAATTATACGATATGCATCACACAATCTCAGATTCATCTATTCAACCAACACAAAGAACCTCAAAGAAGTTTCTACCGGAGAATCAAGGCGAAAACGTGTGCCAACCCCTATGCATAGGTTCATGGGCGGAACCCGCAAGTTGATCACCAAAACATACATCAAGTGAATCATGTGATATCCCATTGTCACCACAGATACGCACGGCAAGACATACATCAAGTGTTCTCAAATTATTAAAGACTTAATCCGATAAGATTACTTCAAGGGGAAAACTCAATCCATTACAAGAGAGTAGAGGGGGAGAAGAAACATAAGATCCAACTATAATAGCAAAGCTCGCGATACATCAAGATCGTGCCAAATCAAGAACACGAGAGAGAGAGAGAGATCAAACACATAGCTACTGGTACATACCCTCAGCCCCGAGGGTGAACTACTCCCTCCTCGTCATGGAGAGCACCGGGATGATGAAGATGGCCATTGGTGAGGGATCCCCCCTCCGGCAGGGTGCCGGAACAGGGTCCCGATTGGTTTTTGGTGGCTACAGAGGCTTACGGCGGCGGAACTCCCGATCTATTCTGTTCCTGAAGGTTTT
>NC_057799.1:360226739-360229612 GCF_018294505.1 Triticum aestivum
GGGTATATTGGTATATATAGGAGGAAGAAATACGTCAGGGGAGCCACGAGGGGCCCTCGAGGGTGGAGGGCGCACCCCCTGCCTCGTGCCTTCCTCGTTGCTTTCTTGACGTGGACTCCAAGTCTCCCGGGTTGCTTTCTTTCCAAAAATAACTTCTCCAGAAGGTTTCATTCCGTTTCGACTCTGTTTGATATTCCTTTTCTTCGAAACACTGAAACAAGGGAAAAACAGGAGGTTTGGATGTACAAGTAGAGTTCCCACTTAGTATGGGCGAAGGCTAGCAATTTAAGATTGGGAAGCGGCCAGCTAGAGAGCAACAACGATCATGACCAGGCATTATGCATAAGTAACATTGGACACTAGCATGGGTAGGATATGAACACCATGAACATAAATATTATAGAGGCTATGTTAGTTTTGGTTCAACTACATGCATGAACATGTACGTCAAGCCACTCGAACATTCAGAGGAGGATACCATATCATCATGCTACATCACAATCATTTTAACGCTATGTTGATATCCAAGATAAATCATTATCAACTCCCAGCTATTTATGCATGGCATGAGAAACTATAATCTCTAATTGTCATTGCAAACATGTTCATAATGGGCTGAAGCATGGGCACTAGGTTAAACATATTTACACAACAAGAACAAGTCGAGTTCATACCAGTTTCTCTTTGCCACGGCCAGCTCATTCGAATATCGTCATTATTGCCTTTCACTTGCACGACCGAATGATATAAAAATAACAATAGTGCAAGAGTGCCATGGACTAAGCTAGAATCTGCAAACATTTTATTCAACAGGAGAAGAGAAGGTGAAATGGGCTCTTATTAGTTCAACAATTATTCATATGAGAGCCACTCAACATTTCATCGTGGTCTTCTCCTTGGTACAACTCGAATAAAAGGAAAAGAAATTCAGAGAAATACACTGAAATATTTTTGGAGTTTTTGATTTTCTTCAACAGGCAAAATAAAAAGCAAACAACGAGAAAAACTATTTACACAGGAAAGCTCCCAACAAGCAAAAGAAGAACAAGGAAATCTTTTTGGATTTTCTTTTTAATTCTACTACTAAGCATGCATGGAAAGTAAATTACTACAACTAATTTTTTTTGACTTTTCTAAAGTTTTTCAAACACACAAGAAGAAAGCAAGAAAATAAATCAAAACATGGATGATAATGAAAAAGTGTGAACACCGACAGACAGAATAATATGTGAACATGAATATAATGTCGGTGAGAAACACGTACTCCCCCAAGCTTAGGCTTTTGGCCTAAGTTGGTAATCGATCAGTAGCCTGGATAGTAGTCAACATGGTAGCTCACATAGGCTCTCGGTGTGGAGGCCTCAGCACGCCGTGCCGCCAACACTGCTGCGTTATGAGCTCGGGCCGAGCTCTCAAGAACAAAATATCTTTCCCTGCTGTTATAATCAAAGAGAGCAGGCGCACGCAAATATGTGTCCACAACATGCGATTGGTTAAACTACAAATTGTAAGTGAAGTTATCAGCACTTCCCTTGAGAATCTTATGATCTTTTAAGGCATTAAAAATCTAAATACCGAGTGGGTAGGATAGGATCAAAAGGCAAAGGTGAAACACTCAGCCCTCGTGCTAGGCGTGTGGCATAAATTCCACCATAGAACCAGACACTTTTGGCGTTATGCTGAAGTCTACGTGCAACAATCGCTGCAAGATTATAATTCCTTTCACCAGTGAGAGTGGTGTGAATGAGGCTCAAGTCTCGCGAACAAAGTATGCTGCAGTCTTGCTTGCCTACTATGCACTTCCCGTTAAATAAAGCAAAGTTCTGAATGTGTGGCTCCCAGCCCATCAATGCCACGGAGATGGGCGCTGCCGCAGTCGGGGTGATGGGAGTCGGAACGGGAGCGGGGACAGGCGCGGCGTCTTCCCGCAAGGCCGGTTCAAGCTCGTCCCAAAGCGCCTTATGTTCTGGAGACTCTGGCTGGCTGTCTTCCTCAGGAAACTGGAAGACTAATGGCAGACCATCGTGATGTGGCATGGCTTACGGTTAGGTTAGGCTGGTTGGAGGTAGACGACATGAGAATCAGAGGGGAAGAGAGAAAATTGTAGCGATACCAGGTAGTGCGGGGTTGATTTTAAACTGCAGCGCTGATGATGTCTACTACGCAACCTTCTTCTTGTAGACGTTGTTGGGCCTCCAAGTGCAGAGGTTTGTAGGACAGTAGCAAATTTCCCTCAAGTGGATGACCTAAGGTTTATCAATCCGTGGGAGGCGTAGGATGAAGATGGTCTCTCTCAAGCAACGCTGCAACCAAATAACAAAGAGTCTCTTGTGTCCCCAACACCCCCAATACAATGGTAAATTGTATAGGTGCACTAGTTCAGCGAAGAGATGGTGATACAAGTGCAAAATAGATAGTAGATATAGGTTTTTGTAATCTGAAAATATAAAAACAGCAAGGTAACAAGTGGTAAAAGTGAGCGTAAACGGTATTGCAATGCTAGGAAACAAGGCCTAGGGTTCATACTTTCACTAGTGCACGTTCTCTCAACAATAATAACATAATTGGATCATATAACTATCCCTCAACATGCAACAAAGAGTCACTCCAAAGTCACTAATAGCGGAGAACAAACGAAGAGATTATGGTAGGGTACGAAACCACCTCAAAGTTATTCTTTCCAATCAATCCGTTGGGCTATTCCTATAAGTGTCACAAACAGCCCTAGAGTTCGTACTAGAATAACACCTTAAGACACAAATCAACCAAAACCCTAATGTCACCTAGATACTCCAATGTCACCTCAAGTATCCGTGGGTATAATTATACGATATGCATCACACAATCTCAGATTCATCTATTCAACCAACACA
>NC_057799.1:360229622-360230146 GCF_018294505.1 Triticum aestivum
AGGTTTGGATGTACAAGTAGAGTTCCCACTTAGTATGGGCGAAGGCTAGCAATTTAAGATTGGGAAGCGGCCAGCTAGAGAGCAACAACGATCATGACCAGGCATTATGCATAAGTAACATTGGACACTAGCATGGGTAGGATATGAACACCATGAACATAAATATTATAGAGGCTATGTTAGTTTTGGTTCAACTACATGCATGAACATGTACGTCAAGCCACTCGAACATTCAGAGGAGGATACCATATCATCATGCTACATCACAATCATTTTAACGCTATGTTGATATCCAAGATAAATCATTATCAACTCCCAGCTATTTATGCATGGCATGAGAAACTATAATCTCTAATTGTCATTGCAAACATGTTCATAATGGGCTGAAGCATGGGCACTAGGTTAAACATATTTACACAACAAGAACAAGTCGAGTTCATACCAGTTTCTCTTTGCCACGGCCAGCTCATTCGAATATCGTCATTATTGCCTTTCACTTGCACGACCGAATGATATAAAAATAA
>NC_057799.1:360230156-360252057 GCF_018294505.1 Triticum aestivum
GCGAAGAGATGGTGATACAAGTGCAAAATAGATAGTAGATATAGGTTTTTGTAATCTGAAAATATAAAAACAGCAAGGTAACAAGTGGTAAAAGTGAGCGTAAACGGTATTGCAATGCTAGGAAACAAGGCCTAGGGTTCATACTTTCACTAGTGCACGTTCTCTCAACAATAATAACATAATTGGATCATATAACTATCCCTCAACATGCAACAAAGAGTCACTCCAAAGTCACTAATAGCGGAGAACAAACGAAGAGATTATGGTAGGGTACGAAACCACCTCAAAGTTATTCTTTCCAATCAATCCGTTGGGCTATTCCTATAAGTGTCACAAACAGCCCTAGAGTTCGTACTAGAATAACACCTTAAGACACAAATCAACCAAAACCCTAATGTCACCTAGATACTCCAATGTCACCTCAAGTATCCGTGGGTATAATTATACGATATGCATCACACAATCTCAGATTCATCTATTCAACCAACACAAAGAACCTCAAAGAAGTTTCTACCGGAGAATCAAGGCGAAAACGTGTGCCAACCCCTATGCATAGGTTCATGGGCGGAACCCGCAAGTTGATCACCAAAACATACATCAAGTGAATCATGTGATATCCCATTGTCACCACAGATACGCACGGCAAGACATACATCAAGTGTTCTCAAATTATTAAAGACTTAATCCGATAAGATTACTTCAAGGGGAAAACTCAATCCATTACAAGAGAGTAGAGGGGGAGAAGAAACATAAGATCCAACTATAATAGCAAAGCTCGCGATACATCAAGATCGTGCCAAATCAAGAACACGAGAGAGAGAGAGAGATCAAACACATAGCTACTGGTACATACCCTCAGCCCCGAGGGTGAACTACTCCCTCCTCGTCATGGAGAGCACCGGGATGATGAAGATGGCCATTGGTGAGGGATCCCCCCTCCGGCAGGGTGCCGGAACAGGGTCCCGATTGGTTTTTGGTGGCTACAGAGGCTTACGGCGGCGGAACTCCCGATCTATTCTGTTCCTGAAGGTTTTGGGGTATATTGGTATATATAGGAGGAAGAAATACGTCAGGGGAGCCACGAGGGGCCCTCGAGGGTGGAGGGCGCACCCCCTGCCTCGTGCCTTCCTCGTTGCTTTCTTGACGTGGACTCCAAGTCTCCCGGGTTGCTTTCTTTCCAAAAATAACTTCTCCAGAAGGTTTCATTCCGTTTCGACTCTGTTTGATATTCCTTTTCTTCGAAACACTGAAACAAGGGAAAAACAGGAGGTTTGGATGTACAAGTAGAGTTCCCACTTAGTATGGGCGAAGGCTAGCAATTTAAGATTGGGAAGCGGCCAGCTAGAGAGCAACAACGATCATGACCAGGCATTATGCATAAGTAACATTGGACACTAGCATGGGTAGGATATGAACACCATGAACATAAATATTATAGAGGCTATGTTAGTTTTGGTTCAACTACATGCATGAACATGTACGTCAAGCCACTCGAACATTCAGAGGAGGATACCATATCATCATGCTACATCACAATCATTTTAACGCTATGTTGATATCCAAGATAAATCATTATCAACTCCCAGCTATTTATGCATGGCATGAGAAACTATAATCTCTAATTGTCATTGCAAACATGTTCATAATGGGCTGAAGCATGGGCACTAGGTTAAACATATTTACACAACAAGAACAAGTCGAGTTCATACCAGTTTCTCTTTGCCACGGCCAGCTCATTCGAATATCGTCATTATTGCCTTTCACTTGCACGACCGAATGATATAAAAATAACAATAGTGCAAGAGTGCCATGGACTAAGCTAGAATCTGCAAACATTTTATTCAACAGGAGAAGAGAAGGTGAAATGGGCTCTTATTAGTTCAACAATTATTCATATGAGAGCCACTCAACATTTCATCGTGGTCTTCTCCTTGGTACAACTCGAATAAAAGGAAAAGAAATTCAGAGAAATACACTGAAATATTTTTGGAGTTTTTGATTTTCTTCAACAGGCAAAATAAAAAGCAAACAACGAGAAAAACTATTTACACAGGAAAGCTCCCAACAAGCAAAAGAAGAACAAGGAAATCTTTTTGGATTTTCTTTTTAATTCTACTACTAAGCATGCATGGAAAGTAAATTACTACAACTAATTTTTTTTGACTTTTCTAAAGTTTTTCAAACACACAAGAAGAAAGCAAGAAAATAAATCAAAACATGGATGATAATGAAAAAGTGTGAACACCGACAGACAGAATAATATGTGAACATGAATATAATGTCGGTGAGAAACACGTACTCCCCCAAGCTTAGGCTTTTGGCCTAAGTTGGTAATCGATCAGTAGCCTGGATAGTAGTCAACATGGTAGCTCACATAGGCTCTCGGTGTGGAGGCCTCAGCACGCCGTGCCGCCAACACTGCTGCGTTATGAGCTCGGGCCGAGCTCTCAAGAACAAAATATCTTTCCCTGCTGTTATAATCAAAGAGAGCAGGCGCACGCAAATATGTGTCCACAACATGCGATTGGTTAAACTACAAATTGTAAGTGAAGTTATCAGCACTTCCCTTGAGAATCTTATGATCTTTTAAGGCATTAAAAATCTAAATACCGAGTGGGTAGGATAGGATCAAAAGGCAAAGGTGAAACACTCAGCCCTCATGCTAGGCGTGTGGCATAAATTCCACCATAGAACCAGACACTTTTGGCGTTATGCTGAAGTCTACGTGCAACAATCGCCGCAAGGTTATAATTCCTTTCACCAGTGAGAGTGGTGTGAATGAGGCTCAAGTCTGGCGAACAAAGTATGCTGCAGTCTTGCTTGCCTACTATGCACTTCCCGTTAAATAAAGCAAAGTTCTGAATGTGTGGCTCCCAGCCCATCAATGCCACGGAGATGGGCGCTGCCGCAGTCGGGGTGATGGGAGTCGGAACGGGAGCGGGGACAGGCGCGGCGTCTTCCCGCAAGGCCGGTTCAAGCTCGTCCCAAAGCGCCTTATGTTCTGGAGACTCCGGCTGGCTGTCTTCCTCAGGAAACTGGAAGACTAATGGCAGACCATCGTGATGTGGCATGGCTTACGGTTAGGTTAGGCTGGTTAGAGGTAGACGACATGAGAATCAGAGGGGAAGAGAGAAAATTGTAGCGATACCAGGTAGTGCGGGGTTGATTTTAAACTGCAGCGCTGATGATGTCTACTACGCAACCTTCTTCTTGTAGACGTTGTTGGGCCTCCAAGTGCAGAGGTTTGTAGGACAGTAGCAAATTTCCCTCAAGTGGATGACCTAAGGTTTATCAATCCGTGGGAGGCGTAGGATGAAGATGGTCTCTCTCAAGCAACCCTGCAACCAAATAACAAAGAGTCTCTTGTGTCCCCAACACCCCCAATACAATGGTAAATTGTATAGGTGCACTAGTTCAGCGAAGAGATGGTGATACAAGTGCAAAATAGATAGTAGATATAGGTTTTTGTAATCTGAAAATATAAAAACAGCAAGGTAACAAGTGGTAAAAGTGAGTGTAAACGGTATTGAAATGCTAGGAAACAAGGCCTAGGGTTCATACTTTCACTAGTGCACGTTCTCTCAACAATAATAACATAATTGGATCATATAACTATCCCTCAACATGCAACAAAGAGTCACTCCGAAGTCACTAATAGCGGAGAACAAACGAAGAGATTATGGTAGGGTACGAAACCACCTCAAAGTTATTCTTTCCAATCAATCCGTTGGGCTATTCCTATAAGTGTCACAAACAGCCCTAGAGTTCGTACTAGAATAACACCTTAAGACACAAATCAACCAAAACCCTAATGTCACCTAGATACTCCAATGTCACCTCAAGTATCCGTGGGTATGATTATACGATATGCATCACACAATCTCAGATTCATCTATTCAACCAACACAAAGAACCTCAAAGAGTGCCCCAAAGTTTCTACCGGAGAATCAAGGCGAAAACGTGTGCCAACCCCTATGCATAGGTTCATGGGCGGAACCCGCAAGTTGATCACCAAAACATACATCAAGTGAATCACGTGATATCCCATTGTCACCACAGATACGCACGGCAAGACATACATCAAGTGTTCTCAAATTATTAAAGACTTAATCCGATAAGATTACTTCAAGGGGAAAACTCAATCCATTACAAGAGAGTAGAGGGGGAGAAGAAACATAAGATCCAACTATAATAGCAAAGCTCGCGATACATCAAGATCGTGCCAAATCAAGAACACGAGAGAGAGAGAGAGATCAAACACATAGCTACTGGTACATACCCTCAGCCCCGAGGGTGAACTACTCCCTCCTCGTCATGGAGAGCACCGGGATGATGAAGATGGCCACTGGTGAGGGATCCCCCCTCCGGCAGGGTGCCGGAACAGGGTCCCAATTGGTTTTTGGTGGCTACAGAGGCTTACGGCGGCGGAACTCCCGATCTATTCTGTTCCTGAAGGTTTTAGGGTATATTGGTATATATAGGAGGAAGAAATACGTCAGGGGAGCCACGAGGGGCCCTCGAGGGTGGAGGGCGCACCCCCTGCCTCGTGCCTTCCTCGTTGCTTTCTTGACGTGGACTCCAAGTTTCCCGGGTTGCTTTCTTTCCAAAAATAACTTCTCCAGAAGGTTTCATTCCGTTTCGACTCTGTTTGATATTCCTTTTCTTCGAAACACTGAAACAAGGGAAAAACAGGAACTGGCACTGGGCTCTGGGTCAATTGGTTAGTCCCAAAAATAATATAAAAGTGTTTAATAAAGCCCATAAACATCCAAAACAGATAATATAATAGCATGGAACAAAAAATTATAGATACGTTGGAGACGTATCAGCATCCCCAAGCTCAATTCCTGCTCGTCCTCGAGTAGGTAAATGATAAAAACAGAATTTTTGATGTGGAATGCTACCTAACATATTTATCAATATAATCTTCTTTATTGTGGCAAGAATATTTAGATCCATAAGATTCAAGACAAAAGTTTAATATTGACATGAAAACAATAATACTTCAAGCATACTAACAAAGCAATCATGTCTTCTCAAAATAACATGGCCAAAGAAAGTTATCCCCACAAAATCATATAGTCTGGCTATGCTCTATCTTCACCACACAAAGTATTTAAATCATGCACAATCCCGATGACAAGCCAAGCAATTGTTTCATACTTTTTATGTTCTCAAACTTTTTCAATCTTCACGCAATATATGAGCGTGAGCCATGGATATAGCACTATATGTGGAGTAGAATGGTGGTTGTGGAGAAGACAAAAAGGAGAAGATAGTCTCACATCAACTAGGCGTATCAACGGGCTATGGAGATGTCCATCAATAGATATCAATGTGAGTGAGTAGGGATTGCCATGCAACGGATGCACTAGAGCTATAAGTATATGAAAGCTCAACAAAAGAAACTAAGTGGGTGTGCATCCAACTCGCTTGCTCACGAAGACCTAGGGCATTTTGAGGAAGCCCATCATTGGACTATACAAGCCAAGTTCTATAAAGTAAAATTCCCACTAGTATATGAAAGTGACAACATAGGAAACTCTCTATCATGAAGATCATGGTGCTACTTTGAAGCACAAGTGTGGTAAAAGGATAGTAGCATTGTCTCTTCTCTCTTTTTCTCTCATTTTTTTTGTTTTTTTGTTTGGGCCTTTTCTCTTTTTTTGTGGCCTCTTTTTTTCTTTTTTTATTTATTTTTCGTCAGGAGTCTCATCCCGACTTGTGGGGGAATCATAGTCTCCATCATCCTTTCCTCACTGGGACAATGCTCTAATAATGATGATCATCACAGTTTTATTTACTTACAACTCGATACTTAGAACAAAATATGACTCTATATGAATGCCTCCGGTGGTGTACCGGGATGTGCAATGACTCATGAGTTACATGTATGAAAGAATTATGAGCGGTGGCTGTGCCACAAATACAATGTCAACTACATGATCATGCAAAGCAATATGACAATGATGGAGCGTGTCATAATAAACGGAACGGTGGAAAGTTGCATGGCAATATATCTCGGAATGGCTATGGAAATGCCATAATAGGTAGGTATGGTGGCTGTTTTGAGGAAGGTATATGGTGGGTGTATGATACCGGCGAAAGGTGCGCGGTATTAGAGATGCTAGCAATGGTGAAAGGGTGAGAGTGCGTATAATCCATGGAATCAACATTAGTCATAAAGAACTCACATACTTATTGCAAAAATCTATTAGTTATCAAAACAAAGTACTACGTGCATGCTCCTAGGGGGATAGATTGGTAGGAAAATACCATCGCTCGTCCCCGACCGCCACTCATAAGGAAGGCAATCAATAAATAAATCATGCTCCGACTTCATCACATAACGGTTCACCATACGTGCATGCTACGGGAATCACAAACTTTAATAAGTATTTCTCAAATTCACAACTACTCTACTAGCATGACTCTAATATCACCATCTTCATATCTCAAAACAATTATCAAGTATCAAACTTCTCATAGTATTCAATGCACTTTATATGAAAGTTTTTATTATACACATCTTGGATGCCTATCATATTAGGACTAAATTCATAACCAAAGAAAATTACCATGCTGTTTAGGACTCTCAAAATAATATAAGTGAAGCATGATAGTTCATCTATTTCTACAAAATAAAACCACCGCCGTGCTCTAAAAGGATATAAGTGAAGCACTAGAGCAAATGACAAACTACTCCGAAAGATATAAGTGAAGATCAATGAGTAGTTGAATAAATATGTAACTATGTGAAGACTCTCCCATTTAATAATTTCAGATCTTGATACTTTATTCAACCAGCAAGCAAAACAAAAGAAAATAAAATGACGCTCCAAGCAAAACACATATCATGTGGTGAATAAAAATATAGCTCCAAGTAAAGTTACTAATGAATGAAGACGAAAGAGGGGATGCCATCCGGGGAATCCCCAAGCTTAGGCTCTTGGTTATCCTTGAATATTACCTTGGGGTGCCTTGGGAATCCCCAAGCTTAGGCTCTTTCCACTCCTTATTCCACAGCCCATCGAATCTTTACCCAAAACTTGAAAACTTCACAACACATAACTTAACAGAAAACTCGTGAGCTCCATTAGCGAAAGAAAACAAAACACCACTTCAAGGTACTGTAATGAACTAATTATTTATTTATATTGGTGTTAAATATACTGTATTCCAACTTCTCTATGGTTTATAAACTATTTTACTAGCCATAGAGTCATCAAAATAAGCAAACAACACACGAAAAACAGAAGCTGTCAAAAACAGAACAGTCTGTAGTAATCTGTATCAAACGCAAACTTCTGGAACTCCAAAAATTCTAAAATAAATTGGTGGACCTGAGGAATTTGTCTAGTAATCATCTGCAAAAATAATCAACTAAATATCACTCTCCATTGAAAGGTTTTAGCTAATCTCGTGAGCGCTAAAGTTTCTGTTTTTTACAGCATGATCATAAAGACTTTACCCAAGTCTTCCCAAAGGTTCTACTTGGCAAAAACACTAATTAGAACACAAAACCACATCTAAACAGAAGCTATATGGATTATTTATTCCTAAACAGAACCAAAAATCAAGAAACTAAAATAATATTGGGTTGCCTCCCAACAAGCGCTAACGTTTAACGCCCCTAGCTAGGCATGATGATTTCATTGATGCTCACATAAGAGATAAGAATTGAAACATAGAGAGAGCATCATGAAGAATATGACTAGCACATTTAAGTCTAACCCACTTCCTATGCATAGGGATTTTTTGAGCAAACAACTTATTGGAACAAGAATCAACTTGCATAGGAAGGTAAAACAAGCATAACTTCAAGATTTTAAGCACATAGAGAGGAAACTTGATATTATGCAATTCCTACAAGCATACATTCCGCCCTCATAATAACTTTCAGTAGCATCATGAATGAATTCAACAATATAACCAGCACCTAAAGCATTCTTTTCATGATCTACAAGCATAAAAAATTTACTACTCTCCACACAAGCAAAATTCTTCTCATTCGGAATAGTGGGAGTATCATAAGAGACTTGAATACTATAAATTGTTTCCACATTAAAAGAGTAATGTTCAGAAAAAGGGTAATCATAATCATGACAAGTTTTATAAATATAATCATCACTAATTTTTATAGCATAAGTTTCATCACAATAATCATCATAAGTAGCAACTTTGTTCTCATCATAATCAATTGAAACCTCTTCCGAAATAGTGGATTCATCACTAAATAAAGTCATGACCTCTCCAAATCCACTTTCATAAATATTATAAGATTCAACATCCTCCAAAATAGTGGGATCATTACTTCCTAAAGTTGACACTCTTCCAAACCCACTTTCATCAATATAATCATCATAGGTAGAAGGCATGCTATCATCATAACTACTTTGCATATCAAAACTTGGGAGACTAAAAATATCATCTTCATCAAACGTAGCCTCCCCAAGCTAGGCCTTTTCATATCATAAGCATAATCACTCTCATCATTAATAGTATGGATGGCACCAATAGTATAGCAATTATCATATTCTTCCAAGCAAGTGCCAAAAAGATTTTCAAGATCATAAGAAGTATCATTATCTTCCCAATCATAATCATCACAACAAGCAATAGGCATAACGAGATCATCATCAAGTGCATCGTCTTCCACAATTATTTTTGATTCATTTTCATGGGGAACAACAATAATAGGAGCAACATTATTTGGGAGAGATATCTTTTTACCTTTCTTCCTTTTTCTTTTCTTCTTCTTCACATCATGTGTGGGTTCAATCCTCTTTTTGGAGCTCCTTATTAATGAAATTGGTTGAATAGAAGGCTCCTCCTCGTTACCTGATTCATCATAAGAAATAATAGGAGGATATTGGAAGTCTCTTCCCTTTCATTAGTATTCTCTTCATCTTATATTTGTTTTCTTCTCTTTATGTAATTGGCAATATAAGGATTTTAAATGCAATTCACCGCACAATACATATAAATTTCCTCTAGATCAAAATGAAGAACTCTATCAAGGGCAAATTCTGGAATGACCTTAGTTATACGTTTCATTTCTTCATAACCCAAGAGCAAACTAAGTTCATTATGATGTGCAAGGGAAATCAAGTCATCACAATTTTTGGACACGATACGATCATGAAACAATTTGCATTGGGTACTGAAATGATCATGTTCATTGCAAAGTTCACAAGTACGGCTAAGAAAAAATAAATTTTTAGCACAAACATCTAGCCTTTCTTGCAACAATTTAGTTTCTAAATGCTTATGCCTCTTGCAATATCTATCTTCCCTATTTGGTGTGTACTTGCAAACCCAATAAACTCCACAAAAATCGACATGCTTATAAGAGATATTTTCATCATGACTAGTGCAATCATCATCAGTACTATGGATATTCAAGGAGTTCATACTAACAATATTGCAATCATGCTCATCATTCAAATATTTAGTGCCAAACATTTTAATACATTCTTCTTCTAACACTTTGGCACAATTTTCCTTCCCATCATACTCACGAAAGATATTAAAAAGATGAAGCGTATGAGGTAAACTAAATTCCATTTTTTTGTAGTTTTCTTTTACAAACTAAACTAGTGCTAAAACAAGAAACAAAAAGATTTGATTGCAAGATCTAAAGATATACCTTCAAGAACTCACCTCCCCGGCAACGGCGCCAGGAAAGAGCTTGATGTCTACTACGCAACCTTCTTCTTGTAGACGTTGTTGGGCCTCCAAGTGCAGAGGTTTGTAGGACAGTAGCAAATTTCCCTCAAGTGGATAACCTAAGGTTTATCAATCCGTGGGAGGCGTAGGATGAAGATGGTCTCTCTCAAGCAACCCTGCAACCAAATAACAAAGAGTCTCTTGTGTCCCCAACACCCCCAATACAATGGTAAATTGTATAGGTGCACTAGTTCGGCGAAGAGATGGTGATACAAGTGCAAAATAGATAGTAGATATAGGTTTTTGTAATCTGAAAATATAAAAACAGCAAGGTAACAAGTGGTAAAAGTGAGCGTAAACGGTATTGCAATGCTAGGAAACAAGGCCTAGGGTTCATACTTTCACTAGTGCACGTTCTCTCAACAATAATAACATAATTGGATCATATAACTATCCCTCAACATGCAACAAAGAGTCACTCCAAAGTCACTAATAGCGGAGAACAAACGAAGAGATTATGGTAGGGTACGAAACCACCTCAAAGTTATTCTTTCCAATCAATCCGTTGGGCTATTCCTATAAGTGTCACAAACAGCCCTAGAGTTCGTACTAGAATAACACCTTAAGACACAAATCAACCAAAACCCTAATGTCACCTAGATACTCCAATGTCACCTCAAGTATCCGTGGGTATGATTGTACGATATGCATCACACAATCTCAGATTCATGTATTCAACCAACACAAAGAACCTCAAAGAGTGCCCCAAAGTTTCTACCGGAGAATCAAGACGAAAACGTGTGCCAACCCCTATGCATAGGTTCATGGGCGGAACCCGCAAGTTGATCACCAAAACATACATCAAGTGAATCACGTGATATCCCATTGTCACCACAGATACGCACGACAAGACATACATCAAGTGTTCTCAAATCATTAAAGACTCAATCATATAAGATTACTTCAAGGGGAAAACTCAATCCATTACAAGAGAGTAGAGGGGGAGAAGAAGCATAAGATCCAACTATAATAGCAAAGCTCGCGATACATCAAGATCGTGCCAAATCAAGAACACGAGAGAGAGAGAGAGAGATCAAACACATAACTACTGGTACATACCCTCAGCCCTGAGGGTGAACTACTCCCTCCTCGTCATGGAGAGCGCCGGGATGATGAAGATGGCGACCGGTGAGGGATCCCCCCTTCGGCAGGGTGCCGGAACAGGGTCCCGATTGGTTTTTGGTGGCTACAGAGGCTTACGGCGGTGGAACTCCCGATCTATTCTGTTCCCCGAAGGTTTTAGGGTATATTGGTATATAGGAGGAAGAAATACGTCAGGGGAGCCATGAGGGGCCCACGAGGGTGGAGGGCGTGCCCAGGGGGGTGGGCGCGCCCCCTGCCTCATGCCTTCCTCGGTTCTTTCTTGACGTGGACTCCAAGTCTCCCGGGTTGCTTTCTTTCCAAAAATAACTTCTCCAGAAGGTTTCATTCCGTTTCGACTCCGTTTGATATTCCTTTTCTTCGAAACACTGAAACAAGGGAAAAAACAGGAACTGGCCCTGGGATCTGGGTCAATAGGTTAGTCCCAACAATAATATAAAAGTGTTTAATAAAGCCCATAAACATCCAAAACAGATAATATAATAGCATGGAACAATAAAAAATTATAGATACGTTGGAGACGTATCAGCCGACGACATTAAAAGTGGGAGCAGTTGGGACGAAGGTGGGCGGCGGAGCCTGGTGATACGTCTCCAACGTATCTACATTTCCAAACACTTTTGTCCTTGTTTTGGACTCTAACTTGCATGATTTGAATGGAACTAACCCGGACTGACGCTGTTTTCAGCAGAATTGCCATGGTGTTATTTTTGTGCAGAAATAAAAGTTCTCGGAATGACCTGAAACTTCACGGAGAATATTTTTGGAATATATAAAAAATACTGGCGAAAGAATCAATACCAGGGGCCCACACCCTGTCCACGAGGGTGGGGGCGCGCCTACCCCCCTGGGCGTGCCCCCTATCTCGTGGGCCCCCTGAGGCTCAACTGACCTCAACTCCAACTCTATATATTCACGTCCAGGGAGAAAAAAAATCGGAGAGAAGGATTCATCAAGTTTTACGATACAGAGCCACCACCAAGCCCTAATGTCTCTCGGGAGGGTTGATCTGGAGTTCGTTCGGGGCTCCGGAGAGGGGAATCCGTCGCCGTCGTCATCATCAACCTTCCTCCATCACCAATTTCATGATGCTCACCACCGTGCATGAGTAATTCCATCGTAGGCTTGCTGGACGGTGATGGGTTGGATGAGATTTACCATGTAATCGAGTTAGTTTTGTTAGGGTTTGATCCCTAGTATCCACTATGTTCTGAGATTGATGTTGCTATGACTTTGCTATGCTTAATGCTTGTCACTAGGGCCCGAGTGCCATGATTTTCGATCTGAACCTATTATGTTTTCATGAATATATGTGAGTTCTTGATCCTATTTTGCAAGTCAATAGTCACCTACTATGTGTTATGATCCGGCAACCCTGAAGTGACAATAATCGGGACTACTCCCGGTGATGACCGTAGTTTGAGGAGTTCATGTATTCACTAAGTTTAATGCTTTGGTCCGGTACTCTATTAAAAGGAGGCCTTAATATCCCTTAGTTTCCAATAGGACCCCGCTGGCACAGGAGGGTAGGACAAAATATGTCATGCAAGTTCTTTTCCATAAGCACGTATGACTATATTCAGAATACATGCCTACATTACATTTACGAACTGGAGCTAGTTCTGTGTCACCCTATGTTATAACTGTTGCATGAGGAATCGCATCCGACATAATTATCCATCACTGATCCATTGCCTACGAGCTTTTCACATATTGATCTTTGCTTAGTTACTTCCGTTGCCACTTTAACAATTACTACAAAAACTGCTATTGTTACCTTTGCCGCCGTTACCGTTACTTTCATACTACTTTGCTACTAAATACTTTGCTGCAGATATTAAGTCTTTCAGGTGTGGTTGAATTGACAACTCAACTGCTAATACTTGAGAATATTCTTTGGCTCCCCTTGTGTCGAATCAATAAATTTGGGTTGAATACTCTACCCTCGAAAACTGTTGCGATCCCCTATACTTGTGGGTTATCACGACTATTTTCTGGCGCCGTTGCCGGGGAGCATAGCTCTATTCTTTGAGACACTTGGGATTTATATCTGCTGATCACTATGAGGAACTTGAAGGACGAAAAAACCAAGATTTATCCCTCAACTATGAGGGGAGGTAAGAATCTGTCATCTAGCTCTGCACTTGATTCACCTTCTATTATGAGTAAACTTGCTACACCTACTCCTGCTATTGATTCTGATATGTCGCATGTTATTCATGATGCCACTTCTGCTTTGCATGATACTTATGATGAAACTACTTCTATGCTTGATAATACTGTGCCATTAGGTGAATTTCTTGATGAACAACTTGCTAGGGTTAGAGAGAATGAAATTATTGAAACTGATAATATTGATGAAAGTGATGATGAAGATTCTCCCCCTAGATATGAATTGCCTGTTGTACTTGAGGGTTATGTTATGGATGAAGAAACTGCTAGAGATCTTTTTTCTTGCAAAGATAGATATGATCTTAAGAAACTGTTAGCTAAGCTGAAAGAATATCTTTGAATGCTAGAATGAAATATGACCCTGCTTTTGCTACTTCACCTATCTGTATTTCTGATAAGGATTATGATTTCTCTATCGATCCTGAGTTAATTACTTTGGTTGAATCTGATCCTTTCTATGGCTATGAATCTGAAACTGTTGTGGCACATCTTACTAAATTGAATGATATAGCCACCCTATTCACTCATGAGGAAAAAAATTCATTACTACTATATCCTTAAGTTATTTCCGTTCTCATTAAAGGGTGATGCTAAAACATGGTTTAATTCTCTTACTCCTTGTTGTGTGTGTAGTCCCCAGGATATGATTTATTACTTCTTTGCTAAATATTTCCCCGCTCATAAGAAACAAGCTACTTTGAGGGAAATATATAATTTTGTGCAAATTGAAGAAGAGAGTCTCCCACAAGCTTGGGGGAGGCTTCTCCGATTACTTAATGCTTTGCGTGATCACCCTCTCAAGAAAAATGAAAAACTTGATATCTTTTATAATGGACTAACCGATGCTTCCAGAGACCATCTGGATAGTTGTGCTGGTTGTGTTTTCAGGGAAATAACTGCTGAGCAAGCTGATTTTCTATTGAATAATATATTGAGTAATGATAATGATTGGACACTCCCTGAACCAACTCCTAAGCCAGCTCCGAAGAAAAGGGGTATTCTATTTCTCAGTCCTGAAGATATGCAAGAGGCAAAGAAATCTATGAAAGAAAAGGGTATTAAAGCTGAAGGTGTTAAGAATTTACCACCTATTGAACAGATACATGGTCTTGATAA
The DNA here is from genome assembly GCF_018294505.1 of Triticum aestivum. NCBI lineage: Eukaryota > Viridiplantae > Streptophyta > Magnoliopsida > Poales > Poaceae > Triticum > Triticum aestivum. The sequence continues at coordinate 360,244,275 of NC_057799.1, forward strand.
CCCGACTTAGGTAGTAAAGGTAAATCCTCTCTATAGATTTGATGAACGTGATATTCCTCGTAATAAGTCTGCTAGCCAATGCTTGGATGAGTTTGATAATTTTATTGTTAAACAAGAAAACTTCAATGCTTATATTGGTAGACAATTGAAACGAAATTCTTATATGATTGAACACTTGAGTAATTATATGTCTAGAGTTAAAGGTGACCTTAAACTTATTAGTAAACATGCTTCTATGGTTACCACTCAGGTAGAACAAGTGCTTAAAGCTCAAAATGATTTGCTCAATGAATTAAATAATAAGAAAAATGATAATGATGTTAGAGTTATGACTAGAGGGGGTAAAATGACTCAGGAACCTTTGTATCCTGAGGGCCACCCTAAGAGAGTTGAGCAATATTCTCAAAGAACTAATGTTGACACACCTAGTCCTTCTAAGAAGAAGAAAAAGAAAAATGATAGGACTTTGCATGCTTCTAGTGAATCTGTTGTTGACACACCTGAGAATCCCAATGATATTTCTATTTCTGATGCTGAAACACAATCTGGTGATGAACATGAACCTAGTGATAATGTTAATGATGATGTTCATGTTGATGCTCAACCTAGCAATGACAATGATGTAGAGATTGAACCTGCTGTTGATCTTGATAACCCACAATCAAAGAATCAACGTTATGATAAGAGAGACTTCGTTGCTAGGAAGCACGGTAAAGAAAGAGAACCATGGGTTCAGAAACCCATGCCTTTCCCTCCTAAACTATCCAAGAAAAAGGATGATGAGGATTTTGAGCACTTTGCTGAAATGATTAGACCTATCTTCTTGTGTATGCGTTTGACTAATATGCTTAAAATGAATCCTTATGCTAAGTATATGAAAGAAATTTTTACAAATGAAAGAAAGATACCAGAAGCTGAAATTTTCACCATGCTTGCTAATTATACTTTTAAAGGTGGCATACCCAAGAAACTAGGAGATCCAGGAGTACCAACTATACCATGCTCCATTAAAAGAAACTATGTTAAAACTGCTTTATGTGATCTTGGAGCCGGTGTTAGTGTTATGCCTCTCTCTTTATATCGTAGACTTGATTTGAATAAGTTGACACCTACTAAAATATCTTTGCAAATGGCCAATAAATCAACTGCTATACCTGTCGGCATTTGTGAGGATGTGCCTGTTGTGGTTGCAAACGTTACTATTTTAACGGACTTTGTTATTCTTGATATTCCCGAGGACGATAGTATGTCGATTATCCTTGGTAGACCCTTTTTGAATACTGCAGGGGCTGTTATTGATTGCAACAAAGGAAATATGTCACTTTTCATGTTAATGGTAATGAGCATACGGTACACTTTCCGAGGAAACAACCTCAAGTCCACAGTATCAATTCTACTGGAAAAACTTCAACAATTATTATGGGAGGTTTTGAATTTCCTCTTCCTACTGTCAAGAAGAAATATGATATTCTTGTTGTTGGGGACATACATATCCCCGTTGAGGTAACCTAGTGTTATTAAAAAATTCTCCAGTTTCATGCGATTCAGAAAGAATTTGTTAACAAGACTTGATCAACCTTGTTAGTGAATTCCTTTTGATGAGCATGAGATGGATGAAGTTAGAAAGCAAAACTCTCTGTACCCTCCTTTTACTTTATGTTATTTAGATTAAATAAAGCAAAAATAGTATTTTCTGTCTGTTTTCTGAATTATCCTTGCAATAAAAAGATACCCCGAAAATAAAAGTTCTCCAAACGTCCTGAAAATGAAATATGATTTTTTGTAGAATATTTAAGAATATCTGGCACTGAGAACACACCAGGGGCCCCACCATCTGGCCACAAGGGTGCAGGGCGCGCCCACCCCCTAGGGCGCCCCCTGCCTCGTGGGCCCCACGTGGACCCCTCCACTTATTCCCGCACCCACTCACTTCGTCTTCCTCCAGAAAAAATCCTCCCATAGCTGAAACCCCTGTTCTAGCTCATCTTGCTGCCATTTTCGATCTCCTTGCTCAAAGCTCCATTCACAAAACTGTTTGGGGAGATTGTTCTTTGGTATGTGACTCCTCCAATGGTCCAATTAGTTTTTCTTCTAGTGCTTTATTTATTACAAATTTTTGCTGCTAAGGTGACCCAGTTCTTGAGCTTGCATGTCAAATTTATATGGTCCAAAGTTGTTTTAATGCATGATATAGCCTCTAGGCACTTATGGCAGTAGTTGCTATCAATCTTGTGGAGTTTGGTTCACTTTTATTTTGAGTCACTAAAATTTCAGAAATTTTTCAGAGAAAGAAAAATGTTTAGGAAAATGTACCAAGGTGGTTCCTCAAGGAAGCAAGGACCAATGCTCGCGATACGTGAGCCGGGCGATGAACCACCAAGGGAAGCTCAAGTGCGGCCTTGTTAATGGCCGTCAGAGGAGTTTATGGTCCAAACAGGCATCAAGGATGAATTTGACGCGTATGTGCGTAACGCTAATCTTGAGGGCTTCGTGTCAGATAAGTGCCCACAATACTACTACTTAACCGATTCCTTTGTGAGAAGGTTTAAATTTACATCCACGCGAAATTCTCACACTGTTTTATTTGATATTTATGATAAATCATACACCATGGACCTAGAAGATTTTAATACTGCTTGTAAACTTGCGCAGTGGGGCAATGTTAGCAAACCTCGCAAATCTGAATATATAGACTTTCTTGCTAGTATCACTGTGGGGGAATCTAGAGAAATCACACAAGCTACCATAGGGAGCATTCATTTTCCTTCCAGACATTATTTTGCTCTCTTTGTAGGTAGATGCATTAACGGTAAAGATGAGGCTTGTCACATGTGCGTTCCAGATCTTAGCGTCCTCAAGAGTGCGGTATTAGGTGATAAACAATATAACTTGGGGGCCATTGTTGCACGAAGGTTGCATCTTAACGGCTTAAGTGGAGACTTGTTTGGTGGAATTTATGCAACTCGCGTAGCTAATTATCTTGATATACCCATACATGAAAATGATATGGAATTGCCTCCTGCTTATCTGGATTATAATGCTATGGTTCATCATCAGTTTGTTGAGAGGAATGAACAGTTCCTCCAGTACCGACTAATCTTTGACAGATGTCGCACTGTCCATGTTGCTCTCCCTGCTCCTACTTTCTTTGACTTTCAGGCAAAAAGGAGATATGTTATAACCAGGGAGGAGGCAAACGAGTGTGAAAGGAGGACGGAGGCAGCTCGCCTCCAAGCTGCAGCTCGTCAGGCAGTAGCCGCTGCATCTCAGTACGACCCCAGTTACAACCTCGGATATCCGCCAGGCTAGCAGTGGCCATAGACCAACTTAGGCCAAAAGCCTAAGCTTGGGGGAGTACGTATTTCTCACTGACATTACATTCATGTTCACACACTCATTCCAGTTGTCGGTGCTCATACTTTTTCATTATACTATCCATGCTAGTTTATTTTCTTTTCTAAGCTTTCTTCTAGTGTGTCTGAAAAACCTTAAGAAAAACCAAAAAAAATTAGTTGTAGCTTTTAGCTAGTTTACTTTTCATGCCTGTAGTAGTAGTAATTAAAAGAAAACCCATAAAGATTTCTCGTTCTTCTTTTGTTTGTTGGGAGCTTTCCTGTGTAAATAGTTTTATTTCTTTTCTTTTCTTTGGGGGTCGAGAGGAGAAGACCATGATGAAAATATTGAGTGGCTCTCATTTGCATTATTGTTGATTTAACCAAGAGCCCATATTACCTTGTCTTCTCCCTTGTATTAAATGCTTGCAGATTGCAGCTTAGTCCAATGCACATGCACTATTATTATTATCCACATCGTTCGGTCGTGCAAGTGAAAGGCAATAATGATGATATATGATGGACTGATTGAGATGATAGAAACTGGTATGAACTCGACCTATCTTGTTTTCGTAAATATGATTAGTTCATCATTCCTGATTCAGCCTATTATGAATGAAACATGTTTGCAATGACAGTTAGAGATTATAGTTGCTCATGCCATGCTTAATTTGCTATGAGTTTATAATGGTTTACCTTGCGTGCCAACATGCTATTAAAACGGTTGTGATGTGGTATGATAGGGTGGTATCCTCCTTTGAAAGATTCAAGTGGCTTGACTTGGCACATGTTCACGCATGTAGTTGAAACAAAATCAACATAGCCTCCACGATATTTATGTTCATGGTGAATTATATCCTACTCATGCTTGCACTCAGTGTTGATTAATTTTAATGCATGTTCATGACTGTTGTCGCTCTCTAGTTGGTCGCTTCCCAGTCTCTTTCTAGCCTTCACTTATACTAAGCGGGAATACTGCTTGTGCATCCACTTACATAAACCCCAAAGTTATTCCATATGAGTCCACCATACCTTCCTATATGCGGTATCTACCTGCCGTTCCAAGCAAATTTGTATGTGCCAAACTCTAAACCTTCAAATGAAATTCTGTTTTGTATGCTCGAATAGCTCATGTATCAACTAGGGCTGTCTACATCTTCCATGCTAGGCGGGTTATTCTCACGATGAGTGGACTCCGCTCACCATTCACGAGAAAATGGCCAGTAACCGGGATGCCCAGTCCCATGCTCAAATCAAAATAATTGCAAACAAAACTCCCCCAGGATTGTTGTTAGTTGGAGGCACCCGTTGTTTCGGGCAAGCCATGGATTGATGCTTGTTGGTGGTGGGGGAGTATAAACTTTACCATTCTATTTGGGAACCGCCTATAATATGTGTAGCATGGAAGATATCGAGAACTCTTGGTTGTTATGTTGACAATCAAAGTATGCCACTCAAAATATTATTTATCTCTGTTTCAAAACTTGAGCTCTGGCACCTCTACAAATCTCTGCTTCCCTCTGTGAAGGGCCTGTCTATTTACTTTAATGTTGAGTCATCTCCCTCTTATTAAAAAGCACTAGTTGGAGAGCACCGCTATCATTTGCATGCATTGCCATTAATTTACATTGAGTATGATTGTGACTAGATCTCTTTTACCATGAATTACAATGTCTAGTCCGTCCTTGATCTTCAGAGGTGCTCTACATTTATGTTTTGCGGTCTCAGAAAGGGCTAGCGAGATACCATCTTGTTATATCATATTATGATTATTTTTAGAAAGTGTTGTCATCCGAGATTTATTATTATTGCTCGCTAGTTGATTATGCCATTGATATGAGTAAACATGAGACCTAAGTGTTATTGTGAATATGGTTAGTTCATAATCTTTGCTGAAAACTTGAATGTTGGCTTTACGTATTTACAACAACAAGAGCAAACAGAGTTTGTAAAAGTTTTTCTTTATCACTTTCAGTTTGTCAACTGAATTGCTTGAGGACAAGCAAAGGTTTAAGCTTGGGGGAGTTGATACGTCTCCAACGTATCTACTTTTCCAAACACTTTTGCCCTTGTTTTGGACTCTAACTTGCATGATTTGAATGGAACTAACCCAGACTGACGCTGTTTTCAGCAGAATTGCCATGGTGTTTTTTTGTGCACACATAAAAGTTCTCGGAATGACCTGAAACTTCACGGAGAATATTTTTGGAATTAATAAAAAATAGTGGCGAAAGAATCAACACCTGGGGCCCCACACCCTATCCACGAGGGTGGAGGGCGCGCCCCCTGCCTCATGGGCCCCCTGAGGCTCCACCCACGTCAACCCCAACTCTAAATATTCACGTTCGGGGAGAAAAAAAATCAGAGAGAAGGATTCATCGCGTTTTACGATATGGAGCCGCCGCCAAGCCCTAATCTCTCTCAGGAGGGCTGATCTGGAGTCCGCTCGGGGCTCCGGAGAGGGGAATCCGTCGCCGTCGTCATCATCAACCTTCCTCCATCACCAATTTCATGATGCTCACCGCCGTGCGTGAGTAATTCCATAGTAGGCTTGCTGGATGGTGATGGGTTGGAGGAGATTTATCATGTAATCGAGTTAGTTTTGTTAGGGTTTGATCCCTAGTATCCATTATGTTCTGAGATTGATGTTGCTATGACTTTGCTATGCTTAATGCTTGTCATTAGGGCCCGAGTGCCATGAATTCAGATATGAACCTATTGTGTTTTCCTGAATATATGTGAGTTCTTGATCCTATCTTGCAAGTCAGTAGTCACCTACTATGTGTTATGATCCGGCAACCCCGAAGTGACAATAATCGGGACTACTCCCGGTGATGACCGTAGTTTGAGGAGTTCATGTATTCACTAAGTGTTAATGCTTTGGTCCGGTACTCTATTAAAAGGAGGACTTAATATCCCTTAGTTTCCAATAGGACCCCGCTGCCACGGGAGGGTAGGACAAAAGATGTCATGCAATTTCTTTTCCATAAGCACGTATGACTATATTCAGAATACATGCCTACATTACATTTACGAACTAGAGCTAGTTCTGTGTCACCCTATGTTGTAACTGTTGCATGAGGAATCACATCCGACATAATTATACATCACTGATCCATTGCCTATGAGATTTTCACATATTGATATTTGCTTAGTTACTTTTCCGTTGCCACTGTTACAATTACTACAAAAGCTACTATTGTTACCTTTGCCACCGTTACAGTTACTTCCATACTACTTTGCTACTAAATACTTTGCTGCAGATATTAAGTCTTTCAGGTGTGGTCGAATTGACAACTCAACTGCTAATACTTGAGAATATTCTTTGGCTCCCCTTGTGTCGAATCAATAAATTTGGGTTGAATACTCTACCCTCGAAAACTGTTGCGATCCCCTATACTTGTGGGTTATCACCTGGTCAAAGGGCTCGCCTCCCGGTAAGCCCGCGCAGCGGTCTGCTCGCACACCTCCCTGTCAGCCGGCGCAGTGGTCTGCTTGCACGCCTCCCATCGACTAACACGCTTTCTCGGACGGCACCTGCCGATGAGAAGCGGGACTCGTGGCGGCATGTAAACGCCCACGGTTTTAATAGTGAAAGCGTTCGCCTTAACGTGATAGGTCTTTGTTCCAAAATACCTTGGCTCTTCATTTGTGCAACTTCTCAGAAGCAGCTTGTCTCAAATTGAAGAAAAAATTGCGTAGGAATATTTGTGCCATATCACGTGACCATGCTCAGTTTCATGAATTTCTGGTCACTTTTGGATTTTCAGAAAATTAAAATTCAGGATTCAAAACAATATCATAACCTGCATCATGCAATAAATTTTCAAGCGATACATCTTTCCTGTTGTATTTCTTAAGAAAGGATTTGGTCAAACATTTTGCTTAGTTAGACTTCAGACACATTATATATGCATAGTAAAAGGATAATCTGTAACATCCCAAATTTTCAATTTGGAATGTTATACATAGATCATCATTGCATATCATATTTTCTATTGCATTTTGACAAATCCTCGATAAATCCTAAGCAACTCAAGGACCCTCGGAGAGAGTTGGGGATTTTCTCAAATTTTCATATTTGATTTTCATCAAATAATAAAACGAGGATTTTGGTTTTAATTAATTTTCTCTCCGGAAAAATATTTCATTAAAAATAAATGAGGGGAGAAAATATGACTTCTCCAAAACAATTGAAATATTGGAGGAAAAATGTTAAAATCATTTATTGGATTTTATTCGGATTTTATTTGCAATTTTAATTGCATTAAAAAATATTGCATGTTTTCAAAATTTATTTTTGTGTCAAAACAATGTTCACCCTGTTCTAAATTTTCTAACTAGACGGGGAAAATTTGTTTTATCTTTTTTGGATTTTTATTTATTTTTCTACGAATTTTGCCGCTCCCCCCTCTTTATAAACCCCGCCGCCGCCCCCTCCCTCTCACCCT